>NC_134486.1:224054688-224137188 GCF_040206685.1 Ascaphus truei | reverse complement strand
ATTTCAGCGCATGCGTGTATAACTTCATATTCATTTAGAAGTTCAAGTCTGAATTTTCTTTTTTTTCATTTCCAGACATGTGCCTGCACACAAATTCTTGATATTCTGATATTCAATCCGTACTGTAGCTTTTTAATGTGACACTAGTCATGTACATGCTTTATTTATGTGATTTTTATTTATTTGGGGGTGTGGGTGTGGGGATCAAAACATTACGATGACCTGTTGAAAATATGTCTTTGAACGACAGTACAAGTAATCCTTCATGCAGCTTTACCCTCCTCACCTCCCCCCCGCACACACACACAAGGCTCAAGGATTTGATTTCAACTTCTTATCGACACACACCATTCATTTTCAAATGGTTGGCTTTGTGGTTGTAATCATCCCGAGCCTGGTGTCACATCTCTGCGCCTGCGTGTAATTCTCTTTGGGACCTCGTTAATTATTAATGCGCATGCGTGTATAACTTCACATTCATTTAGAAGTTCAAGTCTGAAAAAAAAAATTGTTGTTTTTTGGTTTTGTTTCCAGACATGAGCCTGCATAAAAATTCTTGTTATTCTGATATTCAATTGGTACTGTAGCTTTTTAATGCGACACTAGTCATGCACATGCTTTATTTATGTGATTTTTATTTATTTAGGGTTGTGGGGATCAAAACATTACAATGACCGGTTGAAAATATTTCTTTGAACGACAGTACAGCTAATCCTTCATGCAGCTTTACCCCCTCCCCACCCCCCGCACACACACACAAGGCTCATGGATTTCATTTCAACTTCTTATCGACACAGACCATTCATTTTCAAATGGTTGGCTTTGTGGTTGTAATCGTCCCGAGCCTGGTGTCACATCTCTGCGCCTATGTGTAATTCTCATGACTCATCCATCCACCCCCCCAACCCTTTGAGGCTTTGTTTAGGGTAACGCATGCGAACGTGTGATAATCCCATCTCGAATTTAATATGTTAATCTGATTAGCCCTTCTTGGCAACTACAGAAAATAGTGTAGACTTGTCAGGTTTACAACGTACTGTACTGTTTAGATTTGTTTATTTATTAAATATTTTACCAGGAAGTAATACATTGAGAGTTAACTCTCGTTTTCAAGTTTGTCCTGGGCACAGAGTTAAGACAAATAATACATGGTTACAAATACAGTTACATAAATGAACAGGGTATACATTATATACAAGACATTGCATGCACAGTTAAAGAAAATATATATTATGGGCGTATGAAACAGTTACAGACCAGATTAAAATGTGAGACAGTCTTAGATTTGAAATAATTTAAACTGGTGGTGGATGTAAGAGTCTCCGGTAGGTTGTTCCAGTTTTGGGGTGCACGGTAAGAGAAGGAGAAATGGCCGGATACTTGTTTGAGCCTTGGGACCATGAACAGTCTTTTGGAGTCTGATCTCAGATGATAAATGCTGCATGTGGTAGGGGTGAGGAGCTTGTTCAGACAGCTGGGTAGCTTGCTCATAAAGAATTTAAAGGCAAGACAGGAAAGGTGACCTTTGCACCTAGACTCGAGTGATGACCAATCTAGTTCTTTGAGCATTTCGCAGTGATATGTGTTGTATTTTCATTGGAGAACAAAACGACAAATTGAATTGTAGAGGGTGTCAAGTTTGCTAAGGTGGGTTTGAGGTGCCAAGCCATATACTATGTCTCCATAGTCAATAATTGGCATTAGCATCTGCTGTGCGATACGCTTTCTGACCAGGAGACTTAGGGAGGATTTGTTCCTGTAAAGTACCCCTAGTTTGGCATAGGTCTTGGTTGTCAGGGTATCAATGTGCATTCCGAATGTTAAGTGGAAGTCAAACCATACTGCACCGACACACTTTATTCGAGCAAATACCCAGTATGTACCTGGCAGATACCTGGAATGCGCCGCTCCTCACCTCTAACAAGCCCCGTTGCGTTTGCCTTCCCAGCCTGGGTTCATGCCTGGCTGACGGGTGGCTGATCTGTTAAATGATAATGATTAGGATTTAATAGGCTGCAATGCTTCGCGTGTCTACCAGATGGCATAAATTCATGAATTGTAATGCAGTATATATATATATATACTGTGCAGTATTGCAGCCAGTGGGAATAAAATGCTTCAATCCCTGCCTGGAAAATAACCCAATGCACTCGGGCAGAAAACAGTCACAAACCTCAATACACCCGGGTATACCCGAATTCGTGGGACTAGCCGAGCTCGAATAAAGTGTGTCGCCAGTGTATGCCCAGGTATTTAAAACTAGTGACAGGGGTTAGGGTGGTGTTAGTGTTGCTTCTAATCTGGAGCTCAGTCGCTTAAGCTTTAAAAATGTAGTCTTGGTCCCAAATACAATTGAAGAGAGTACAGGGAAAACGGCGATGCACCGCCGTTTTCCCTGTACTCTCTTCAATTGTTCCTTGGTAGGAGCACGCAAGACAGGACGAGGATATCCCCAAGGTCAGCAGTGAGTAATCCATTTACTTCATTTATGTGATCAGTCCCACACACAGTTACCTAGACCACCACATAAGACTTACCTATATGGCTAGTGGCATAATCTATGGGAGTGTGTTTAACATTGGACTATCTGGAATCCTGAGTCTTATGAACTGTGCTATGCTATGAAGATGTTTATATTTTTATATCATGATCAAACATTGCCTACTCCTGGTTAGCATCACAAGTGGGAATTAACCCTCCCCTTCCCTTTCTTGGTCCCAAATACCATTGTTACAGTATTGTCAGTGTTACGCCGGTGCTGCCCGCAGACCAGACTCGTCCCTTATACTGAGGTGGAAACGTATATGTGCACGCACCCGCAGCAGAAGGAGCGTGTCCGGAGTGTGGTGTTTTGGCGTTGCCAGGCCAGGTGGGAATAGGTGTAGCAATACTTGCCGGTACCAGTACAGAAGAGACGGAGTCGTTGCCGTAAGCCAAGGTCAGGGAAAGAGAGATCGGGAGGTCGAGGTCCAAGCTGTGGTCGAGGGATGAGAAAAGCTGCAAGGTCAAGTGGGAGCCGGGGTCCAGAGCCAGAGATGAACATCCGCCAAGCAGGGTCGCAACCTGAATAAACGAAGAGCAAAGGGAGAGCCAGAATAGACGTCTACAAGCAGAGACTATGTCGAGCAATGTGAGAGAGGTAAGACAGGTACTATATACTGTTGCTGACCAATGGGGAGCGGGGGCAGTCCTGGAGGAACACGAGGAACTGTGATGGATTGGTTCCTATGACAGGCAGCCGAGTGGGGAGCTTTAGGGTTGAGTAGCAGCCTGTGTGAAAGTTGAGGGCGTGGTTTCACTGCTAGTGCAGTGAATAAATTATCTTCACCTGGCGCACGCTCTGTAATGTCGGAGAGCGCGTGCCCAGGACAAATGGCAACCACCTGGGAGCGGGGTGCCTGCGGGGCAGCGGTGGCCCGTCGGGACGATGGGGAAGCCCCAGATCCATGGGAACCTGGTGGGACCGGCGGTGAGGACATCCCACGGCAGCGGGAACCGTAGGAGGTAAGGGGGTGTCACGCTGCAACTGCCGTGACTCCTGAATCCTTACAGTACCCCCCCTTCAGGGTCGGCCTCAGGACGATCCTCCCACGGTTTGGATGGGAACTTCTTACGGAAGCGTTTGAGAAGTCCTGGTGTGTGAATGCCTTTAAAGGTACCCAAGACCTATCTTCGGGTCCAAAGCCCTTCCAATGGACCAAGAATTGGCCTTATCCCTCGAGAGACGGGAATCTATTATAGCTTGGACCTCGTACTCTTCGTTGCCCTGTATGATCACTGGATCTGGTTTAAGAGTGTGGTCCGGAAAGAGGGGACTGGAGATGAAAAGTTTAAGAAGAGATGTGTGAAAAACATTAGGAATTCTCATGCTTTGAGGTAATTGAAGACGGCAGGCCACCGGGTTTACCTGCTCCGTGATAGGAAATGGGCCCAGAAACATAGGTGCCAATTTAGGGGACGGTGTTTAAAGGTGGATATTTCTTGTAGACAACCAAACCTTATCCCCTGGCTTGTAACTGGGTGCAGGTCGGCAACGACGGTCAGCCTAGAGTTTCGAAGTCTGGGAGGACTTTTGAAGCGCCGATTGTATCTTGGACCAAGAGTCCTGTAATAGTGTGATGCATTCATCCACGGCTGGTACTCCAGAGGAGATATTGGAAATGGGCAGGCGAGCTAGATGGAATCTGTAATTAATAAAGAACGGCGTCTCACGAGTGGATTCATTCCTGGAGGAATTAAAGGCATACTCAGCCCAGGGAAGTAATTCCGAGCAGTCGTCCTGCGAATCAGAGACGAAACACCTCAAGTACTTCTCGAGAGATTGATTAACCCTCTCAGTCTGCCTATTAGATTGAGGGTGATATCCTGAAGAAATAGAAGAAATGCCCAGTCTTCTGGTGAAGGTCCTCCAGAATCTGGAAACAACTTGAGAACCTCTGTCTGAAACGATAGATGTGGGAATGCCATGGATCAAATTTCTCTGGAGAAAATATCGGCTAGGGCGGGTGAGGAGGGTAAACCTTTGAGAGGAACGAAATGTGCCATCTTGGAAAAACGGTCCACCACTACTAGAATGGTGTTCATGCCATTCGACCTAGGCAATTCGACAATAAAGTCCATGGATATATGGGACAAGGGGCGCTCCGGAATGGGTAAAGGCATAAGAAGACCATGGGATTTTTGACGAGGTATCTTATTGCGTGCACATACCAGACAGGCCCGAGTAACTTCAAGGATGGTTTTGGCAATATTGGGCCTCCAGAAGGTGCGACAGATGAGGCCCAGAGTTTTTTTGAATCCCGGAAGTCCTGCTGAACGGGAAGCATGCCCCCAATCCAGAATCTCAGGAATAAATTTGGAGTCTATGTACAAAGTATCCTTCGGAACTTCGAGATCACTAGGAAGGTGTTCTTGAGACTTGATGATCTTTTCCAGATTCTTGAAAGCAGTGACCACGAGGATCTTTTGCTTGGAAAGGATGGACTCAGTAGTTTTCTCCGGTCTCTCTTCAGAAGAATACAGTCTGGAGAGGGCATCCGCCTTGACGTTCTTGGTGCCGGGAATGTAGGACAAAATAAAATTAAACCTAGAGAAAAATAACGACCAGCGGGCTTGGCGGGAGCCCAAGCGGCAGGTGCTCTCGATATACAAAAGATTTTTATGGTCCGTGAGAATCGTGAACGGCTCTTTAGACCCCTCCAGAAGATGCCTCCATTCCTGAAGAGCCAATTTGACGGCCAAAAGTTCCCTATTGCCCACGTCATAGTACTTAGCTGGAGAAAACTTCTTAGAGAAAAACCCACAAGGGTGGAGTTTCTCCTGGGGAGAAAATCTCTGGGATAGGACTGCGCCGGCCCCGCTGTCCGAGGTGTCTACCTTCAGGATAAAAGGAAAATTGGTGTCCGGGTGTCGGAGGATAGGAGCAGAGACAAACGTTTGTTTCAAAGTTTTGAAAGCCGTGACTGCCTTAGGTGACCAGGCCGAAGGATCGGCTCCTTTTTGGTTAATGCTGTGATCGAAGCGATGATGGTGGAAAAATTACGAATACATTTCCGGTAATAGTTGGAAAACCCTAGAAACCGCTGAATGGATTTAAGGGAATCGGGAAGTGGCCAGTCAACTACGGCTTTAAATTTCTCTGGGTCCATGGCAAAGCCCTTGTTGGAAATAATATACCCAAGAAAAGAGGTGGAAGACTGGTGAAAAAGACACTTCTCCATTTTGGCAAACAAGCGGTTTTCTCGGAGCCAGGAGAGTACGAACTTCGTATGGGAGATATGATCCTGTAGATTCTTAGAAAAAATAAGAATGTCGTCCAGATAAACAATAAAAAAAAGGTTACGGACATCCCGAAAAATGTAATTGATAAAGTCCTGGAAGACCGCCGGAGCGTTGCATAGGCCGAAGGGCATCATGAGATATTCGTAGTGGCCGCTACCGGTGTTGAAGGCAGTCTTCCATTCATCACCTTTCCGGATGCGAATGAGATTATATGCCCCGTGGAGGTCTAGCTTGGTAAACAGGTTAGCACCTTGAAGTCTGTCGAAGAGTTCAGAGATGAGTGGAAGTGGGTAACGGTTCTTCACAGTGATGCGGTTCAGTCCCCTATAGTCAATACACGGTCTGAGAGTACTGTCGTTCTTCTTAATGAAGAAGAATCCAGCCCTCGCGGGCGAAGTGGAATGCCGTATGAAGCCCCACTTCAAGTTCTCGCGAATATATTTGTCCATGGCTTCCATCTCCGGCAGAGAAAGGGGGTAGGATTTGGATTTGGACAAAGTGTATCCAGGTACCAAGTCAATCGGACAATCATACGATCTGTGAGGGGGTAGTAGCTCGGATTGAGTCTTGCTGAATACATCCAAAAAATCAGCGTACGGGGCAGAAAGTCTCCCTTGGGATTGGATGTATTAGCCAGCAGTTGAGGCGAAGGTAAAGCTGGTGGGGATGACTCCTCTGACCTTGACCTCCAGACTATGGGATCTCGAGAGGTCCAATTGATATGCGGATTGTGCTGCTGCAACCAAGGTAAGCCAAGGGTGACCGGTGTTCCAGGAGCATGGATAACATCCAAGGTCGGGGTCTCCTTGTGGGAAGAAGAAGAAAGAGTGAGAGGGCAGGTCTCCAAGGAGATGTAAGCCGGGGTGAGTGGACGACCGTCGATCCCTACCAAGGCTACGGGAGATTTCTTCCTAATGAGTGGGATCTGGTTCTGTTCAGAGAAGGTCTGGTCAATGAAATTTCCTCCCTCGCCGGAATCGATAAATGCAGCTGTGGAAGTGCGGAAGGTAGGACCAGGGAGGGAGACAGGAATGATCAACTTCTTGGGAAGTTCACTTTTGGGAAGGGGACAAGGGAAGTTGGCACCCAGGGAGAGCCCCTTCGTACTCACTGGGCTCGGTCGTTTCCTGGACACAGTGGGCATTCACGGACCAGATGCTCGAAAGATTCACAGTAGTAAAATAACCCACCGGCTCGGCGAAATTGTCGTATCGGTGCCCTGGGATGTTGGACTCCAAGTTGCATTGGCTCTAGATCCTCCATAGTGGGCAGCGGGGAGACGGCAGGTCCTGTGGTTGAAGAAAATCTGGGAAAAGGAGCACGGAAGGGCATAAATAAGGGATGCTGGCTCTGAGCGCGGCGTACCTGAAGGCGCAGATCCACTCGATTGGCTTGGGAGATGAGTTCCTCCAGAAGCCCTGGCCTGGGTTGAGAGGCGAGCTCATCCTTCACAGAATCCGTTAAGCCCCGCCAGAAGACAGAGATTAAAGCCTCCTGGTCCCATCGTGTCTCAGCTGCTATGGTCCTGAACTCCAAGGCGTACTGGGCCACGGAACGACGTCCCTGAGAAAGCTCAAGCAAAGAGTCAGAGGCAGTTTCTTAGCGTGCGGGGGTATTGAAGACCTGTCGAAAGTCTCGTCTAAAGGCCGCGTAATCGCGGGTGATTTCGGGATGTAGTTCCCAAATCGGGGAGGCCCATGCCAGCGCATTCCCTGTGAGTAGGCTGTACACATAAGCCACTTTCTTACGACCAGTGAAATACTTATGCGGGGCCATCTCAAACTGAATCTCGCATTGATTGAGAAAACCGCGACAGACGTGCGGATCCCCGCGTATGGTTTAGGTACCGGGACCTTCGGGTCTGAGGTTGCGGCGGATACTGGTTCTGCCGACAGTGGGGCCACAGGTGGTGCCTGAAAAGGTCCTGTACCTGTTGAGTGAGGAGAGCAATTTGATCAGTTAGGGCCTGGACTTGTTGATACATGGCCGTCATCATGGAGGCCATGTCAGTCTGGTCTGCGTCTTGTGGGCTCGACATAATGTTACACCGGTGCTGCCCGCAGACCAGACTCGTCCCTTATACTGAGGTTGGGACGTATATGTGCACGCACCCGCAGCAGAAGGAGCGTGTCCGGAGTGTGGTGTAGCAATACTTGCCGGTACCGGTACAGAAGAGACGGAGTCGCTGCCGTTAGCCAAGGTCAGGGAAAGAGAGATCCGGGAGGTCGAGGTCCAAGCTGTGGTCAAGGGACGAGAGAAGCTGCAAGGTCAAGTGGAAGCCGGGTTCCTGAGCCAGAGAGGAACGTCCGCCAAGCCGGTTCGCAACTTGAATAAACGAAGAGCAAGGGGAGAGCCAGAATAGACGTCCACAAGCAGAGACTATGTCGAGCAATGAGAGAGAGGTAAGACAGGTACTATATACTGTGGCTGACCAATGGGGAGTGGGGGCAGTCCTGGAGGAACACGAGGAGCTGTGATGGATTGGTTCCTATGACAGGCAGCCAGGTGGGGAGCTTTAGGGTTGAGTAGCAGCCTGTGTGAAAGTTGGGGGCGTGGTTTCACTGCTAGTGCAGTGAATAAATTATCTTCGCCTGGCGCACGCTCTGTAATGTCGGAGAGCGCGCGCCCAGGACAAATGGCAGCCACCTGGGTGTGGGGTGCCTTCGGGGCAGCATGGCCAGTCAGGGACAACGGGGAAGCCCCAGACCCATGGAAACCTGGTGTACCGGCGGCGAGGACGTCCCACGGCAGCGAGAGCAGTAGGAGGTAAGGAGGGGTTACGCTGCGACTGCCGTGATCCCCGAATCCTTACAGTCAGTGTTTAAAAACAGTTTGTTGTGGGAAATCCAGTTTTTTAGTCTCAAAAAGTCAGACTGAAGTATGTGTTGAAGGTCAGAGAGGCTATGGCTGTGTGCATATAGGATTGTGTCATCTGTATACATGTGTATTGAGGCTTCCTTACAAGCTGTGGGAAGATCATTGATGAACACTGAGAAGAGTAGGGGCCCCAGAACAGTGCCTTTCGGGACACCAGAGGTGATATCCAGGGGGTTGGAGTTAGAGCCTGGGATGGACACATGTTGGGATCTACCTGATAGGTAGGACTGAAACCAGTTTTAGGCATGCTTCCCTATTCCAGAGCTCTGGAGTTTGTTAAGCAGGATAGCATGATCAACAGTATCAAAAGCCTTTACAAAATCTAGGAATACTGCACCAGTGAGTTGTCCCCGTTCCATTCCACACTGGATTTCATTGCAAACTTTTAGCACGGTAGTTACGGTGGAGTGTTTGGGGCGAAAGCCAGATTGAAATTGGCTAGGGAAATTTGTCTTGGTATATTAATCGCTAAATTGGTAGTGGACACATTTTTCCTTGACTTTGGATAGAATTGGGAGGAGTGAGATTGGCCTGCAGTTTGAGACAGTGTTTTTGTTCCCACTTTTGAAGATTGGGACAAATCTGGCAGTTTTCCAGGTCTTAGGGATATGGCCTGCATACAGGATTTATTTTATTTATTTATAAAAATGTTTTACCAGGAAGTAATACATTGAGAGATACCTCTCGTTTTCAAGTATGTCCTGGGCACAGAGTTATAAAAAATACATGGTTACGATAGAGTTGACTATGGAAGCCATTGGTTTGACAATTGCTGGGGCACCAAGTCTTAGGAACCTAGATTGTAGTAAGTCAGGTCCACATTGGCTGCTTAGTTTTAATTTGAGGAGTGCTTGTGTAATCCCCTCTTCGGATACTGGGCCAAATTGAAAGTTGTGGGCAGTGTTGGGAAGGGGTGGGCTATGTGGGTACTCCCAGGATGAGATTCAGGTTTGTGGTTTGGGCTGCGTTTCGCTAATAAGTTAGTGGCACACCCCACAAAGTAATCATTGAATGCATTTGCAATGTCAATGGGGTTTGTCAGAGTAATATCCCCCTTAGTGATATTACTTGGTTGTTGATGGTTAGAAGGCTGGAATATATTGTTGATAACCTTCCAGAAGTTAGCTTGGTTTGATGTATTCTGGTGGAGATTGTCAGAGTAATATTGTGCTTTTGCGTGCCTTGTTTGCCTTGTGCACATGTTCTGCAGGCATCTGTAGTGATTGAGATCCTTGGTAGTGCCAGTTATTTTGTAGCTTTTCTACAAGGTATCCCTGAACTGGCAGAGTGCTATAAGGTCAGTTGTAACCCATGGAAGGTGGGCCCCCCATACCCTTATTTTACATAGTGGAGCATGGGTATCGCAGAGTTTTAAGAACTCGGATTGGAAATAGTCGAGCGCAGAATCAGGGTCGGGAATTAAATCGATTCTGTGCCATGGGCAGTTGGTAAGGTCATCCAGAAACTGTTGTGGGTTAAAGTTTCTAAATGTTCTAGTGAGGAGAACTTTAGTGCTTGAATGGGGCGGTTTAATTTTCCTTACACAGTACACTATTGCATGGTCACTGAAAATATCAGGAAGGATGCCAGAGGATTGGATTCTGCTGGGGTTTGAGGAGAGAATCCAGTCTAGCATGGAATGGTTATGCGATTTCAGGTTTATCCGTGTGGCCTGGGAAATGAGTTGCGATAGGTTAAGTGACTTGAGTTGTATCTGGATTTTGTGGTTTTTAGGGGCAAACCAATTGAAGTTGAAATCCCCAAGAACTAGCAGCTCACTCTTCTAATTCAGAGACGAAATAGAGCCAAGAAACTGGGTGATATCAGTCAGGGATTGTAGAGGGGCTTTAGGGGGGTGGTAGATGCCAGCAAGCAAGATGGGCTTACAAAAGGGGAGGCAGATTTTGCCAACTAGAATTTCAAAAGAGGGTGGGCTTGGGGGGCAATTTAACAGTGTAAATTGTAAGGTATCTGTAATATAAAATAACACCCCTTCTCCTCTCTTTGACCTATCTCTCCTAGAAATGGAGTATCACTGAATGGCGATATTTGCATCTGGAGTTTTAGGGGTTAGCCATGTTTCTGTAAGAACGATGTTTAGATGAATGTAATGAATAGAAATGTGTATCCACACCTTCCGGAATTTATTATGTTAATCTGATAAGCCCTTCTTGGCAACTACAGTAAGTAGTGTAGCCCACTCCTAAGCACTTCACACACAAACCCAAAGCCTTCTTGAAGAACCCCCCCTCCACACACACACATTCAAAGTGAATTTAAAGTTCAAAGAAAAAAAAAGACCTTTTAAAACAAAGTGTATCCAGGTACCAAGTCAATCGGACAATCATACGATCTGTGAGGGGGTAGTAGCTCGGATTGAGTCTTGCTGAATACATCCAAAAAATCAGCGTACGGGGCAGAAAGTCTCCCTTGGGATTGGATGTATTAGCCAGCAGTTGAGGCGAAGGTAAAGCTGGTGGGGATGACTCCTCTGACCTTGACCTCCAGACTATGGGATCTCGAGAGGTCCAATTGATATGCGGATTGTGCTGCTGCAACCAAGGTAAGCCAAGGGTGACCGGTGTTCCAGGAGCATGGATAACATCCAAGGTCGGGGTCTCCTTGTGGGAAGAAGAAGAAAGAGTGAGAGGGCAGGTCTCCAAGGAGATGTAAGCCGGGGTGAGTGGACGACCGTCGATCCCTACCAAGGCTACGGGAGATTTCTTCCTAATGAGTGGGATCTGGTTCTGTTCAGAGAAGGTCTGGTCAATGAAATTTCCTCCCTCGCCGGAATCGATAAATGCAGCTGTGGAAGTGCGGAAGGTAGGACCAGGGAGGGAGACAGGAATGATCAACTTCTTGGGAAGTTCACTTTTGGGAAGGGGACAAGGGAAGTTGGCACCCAGGGAGAGCCCCTTCGTACTCACTGGGCTCGGTCGTTTCCTGGACACAGTGGGCATTCACGGACCAGATGCTCGAAAGATTCACAGTAGTAAAATAACCCACCGGCTCGGCGAAATTGTCGTATCGGTGCCCTGGGATGTTGGACTCCAAGTTGCATTGGCTCTAGATCCTCCATAGTGGGCAGCGGGGAGACGGCAGGTCCTGTGGTTGAAGAAAATCTGGGAAAAGGAGCACGGAAGGGCATAAATAAGGGATGCTGGCTCTGAGCGCGGCGTACCTGAAGGCGCAGATCCACTCGATTGGCTTGGGAGATGAGTTCCTCCAGAAGCCCTGGCCTGGGTTGAGAGGCGAGCTCATCCTTCACAGAATCCGTTAAGCCCCGCCAGAAGACAGAGATTAAAGCCTCCTGGTCCCATCGTGTCTCAGCTGCTATGGTCCTGAACTCCAAGGCGTACTGGGCCACGGAACGACGTCCCTGAGAAAGCTCAAGCAAAGAGTCAGAGGCAGTTTCTTAGCGTGCGGGGGTATTGAAGACCTGTCGAAAGTCTCGTCTAAAGGCCGCGTAATCGCGGGTGATTTCGGGATGTAGTTCCCAAATCGGGGAGGCCCATGCCAGCGCATTCCCTGTGAGTAGGCTGTACACATAAGCCACTTTCTTACGACCAGTGAAATACTTATGCGGGGCCATCTCAAACTGAATCTCGCATTGATTGAGAAAACCGCGACAGACGTGCGGATCCCCGCGTATGGTTTAGGTACCGGGACCTTCGGGTCTGAGGTTGCGGCGGATACTGGTTCTGCCGACAGTGGGGCCACAGGTGGTGCCTGAAAAGGTCCTGTACCTGTTGAGTGAGGAGAGCAATTTGATCAGTTAGGGCCTGGACTTGTTGATACATGGCCGTCATCATGGAGGCCATGTCAGTCTGGTCTGCGTCTTGTGGGCTCGACATAATGTTACACCGGTGCTGCCCGCAGACCAGACTCGTCCCTTATACTGAGGTTGGGACGTATATGTGCACGCACCCGCAGCAGAAGGAGCGTGTCCGGAGTGTGGTGTAGCAATACTTGCCGGTACCGGTACAGAAGAGACGGAGTCGCTGCCGTTAGCCAAGGTCAGGGAAAGAGAGATCCGGGAGGTCGAGGTCCAAGCTGTGGTCAAGGGACGAGAGAAGCTGCAAGGTCAAGTGGAAGCCGGGTTCCTGAGCCAGAGAGGAACGTCCGCCAAGCCGGTTCGCAACTTGAATAAACGAAGAGCAAGGGGAGAGCCAGAATAGACGTCCACAAGCAGAGACTATGTCGAGCAATGAGAGAGAGGTAAGACAGGTACTATATACTGTGGCTGACCAATGGGGAGTGGGGGCAGTCCTGGAGGAACACGAGGAGCTGTGATGGATTGGTTCCTATGACAGGCAGCCAGGTGGGGAGCTTTAGGGTTGAGTAGCAGCCTGTGTGAAAGTTGGGGGCGTGGTTTCACTGCTAGTGCAGTGAATAAATTATCTTCGCCTGGCGCACGCTCTGTAATGTCGGAGAGCGCGCGCCCAGGACAAATGGCAGCCACCTGGGTGTGGGGTGCCTTCGGGGCAGCATGGCCAGTCAGGGACAACGGGGAAGCCCCAGACCCATGGAAACCTGGTGTACCGGCGGCGAGGACGTCCCACGGCAGCGAGAGCAGTAGGAGGTAAGGAGGGGTTACGCTGCGACTGCCGTGATCCCCGAATCCTTACAGTCAGTGTTTAAAAACAGTTTGTTGTGGGAAATCCAGTTTTTTAGTCTCAAAAAGTCAGACTGAAGTATGTGTTGAAGGTCAGAGAGGCTATGGCTGTGTGCATATAGGATTGTGTCATCTGTATACATGTGTATTGAGGCTTCCTTACAAGCTGTGGGAAGATCATTGATGAACACTGAGAAGAGTAGGGGCCCCAGAACAGTGCCTTTCGGGACACCAGAGGTGATATCCAGGGGGTTGGAGTTAGAGCCTGGGATGGACACATGTTGGGATCTACCTGATAGGTAGGACTGAAACCAGTTTTAGGCATGCTTCCCTATTCCAGAGCTCTGGAGTTTGTTAAGCAGGATAGCATGATCAACAGTATCAAAAGCCTTTACAAAATCTAGGAATACTGCACCAGTGAGTTGTCCCCGTTCCATTCCACACTGGATTTCATTGCAAACTTTTAGCACGGTAGTTACGGTGGAGTGTTTGGGGCGAAAGCCAGATTGAAATTGGCTAGGGAAATTTGTCTTGGTATATTAATCGCTAAATTGGTAGTGGACACATTTTTCCTTGACTTTGGATAGAATTGGGAGGAGTGAGATTGGCCTGCAGTTTGAGACAGTGTTTTTGTTCCCACTTTTGAAGATTGGGACAAATCTGGCAGTTTTCCAGGTCTTAGGGATATGGCCTGCATACAGGATTTATTTTATTTATTTATAAAAATGTTTTACCAGGAAGTAATACATTGAGAGATACCTCTCGTTTTCAAGTATGTCCTGGGCACAGAGTTATAAAAAATACATGGTTACGATAGAGTTGACTATGGAAGCCATTGGTTTGACAATTGCTGGGGCACCAAGTCTTAGGAACCTAGATTGTAGTAAGTCAGGTCCACATTGGCTGCTTAGTTTTAATTTGAGGAGTGCTTGTGTAATCCCCTCTTCGGATACTGGGCCAAATTGAAAGTTGTGGGCAGTGTTGGGAAGGGGTGGGCTATGTGGGTACTCCCAGGATGAGATTCAGGTTTGTGGTTTGGGCTGCGTTTCGCTAATAAGTTAGTGGCACACCCCACAAAGTAATCATTGAATGCATTTGCAATGTCAATGGGGTTTGTCAGAGTAATATCCCCCTTAGTGATATTACTTGGTTGTTGATGGTTAGAAGGCTGGAATATATTGTTGATAACCTTCCAGAAGTTAGCTTGGTTTGATGTATTCTGGTGGAGATTGTCAGAGTAATATTGTGCTTTTGCGTGCCTTGTTTGCCTTGTGCACATGTTCTGCAGGCATCTGTAGTGATTGAGATCCTTGGTAGTGCCAGTTATTTTGTAGCTTTTCTACAAGGTATCCCTGAACTGGCAGAGTGCTATAAGGTCAGTTGTAACCCATGGAAGGTGGGCCCCCCATACCCTTATTTTACATAGTGGAGCATGGGTATCGCAGAGTTTTAAGAACTCGGATTGGAAATAGTCGAGCGCAGAATCAGGGTCGGGAATTAAATCGATTCTGTGCCATGGGCAGTTGGTAAGCTCATCCAGAAACTGTTGTGGGTTAAAGTTTCTAAATGTTCTAGTGAGGAGAACTTTAGTGCTTGAATGGGGCGGTTTAATTTTCCTTACACAGTACACTATTGCATGGTCACTGAAAATATCAGGAAGGATGCCAGAGGATTGGATTCTGCTGGGGTTTGAGGAGAGAATCCAGTCTAGCATGGAATGGTTATGCGATTTCAGGTTTATCCGTGTGGCCTGGGAAATGAGTTGCGATAGGTTAAGTGACTTGAGTTGTATCTGGATTTTGTGGTTTTTAGGGGCAAACCAATTGAAGTTGAAATCCCCAAGAACTAGCAGCTCACTCTTCTAATTCAGAGACGAAATAGAGCCAAGAAACTGGGTGATATCAGTCAGGGATTGTAGAGGGGCTTTAGGGGGGTGGTAGATGCCAGCAAGCAAGATGGGCTTACAAAAGGGGAGGCAGATTTTGCCAACTAGAATTTCAAAAGAGGGTGGGCTTGGGGGGCAATTTAACAGTGTAAATTGTAAGGTATCTGTAATATAAAATAACACCCCTTCTCCTCTCTTTGACCTATCTCTCCTAGAAATGGAGTATCACTGAATGGCGATATTTGCATCTGGAGTTTTAGGGGTTAGCCATGTTTCTGTAAGAACGATGTTTAGATGAATGTAATGAATAGAAATGTGTATCCACACCTTCCGGAATTTATTATGTTAATCTGATAAGCCCTTCTTGGCAACTACAGTAAGTAGTGTAGCCCACTCCTAAGCACTTCACACACAAACCCAAAGCCTTCTTGAAGAACCCCCCCTCCACACACACACATTCAAAGTGAATTTAAAGTTCAAAGAAAAAAAAAGACCTTTTAAAACAAAGTGTATCCAGGTACCAAGTCAATCGGACAATCATACGATCTGTGAGGGGGTAGTAGCTCGGATTGAGTCTTGCTGAATACATCCAAAAAATCAGCGTACGGGGCAGAAAGTCTCCCTTGGGATTGGATGTATTAGCCAGCAGTTGAGGCGAAGGTAAAGCTGGTGGGGATGACTCCTCTGACCTTGACCTCCAGACTATGGGATCTCGAGAGGTCCAATTGATATGCGGATTGTGCTGCTGCAACCAAGGTAAGCCAAGGGTGACCGGTGTTCCAGGAGCATGGATAACATCCAAGGTCGGGGTCTCCTTGTGGGAAGAAGAAGAAAGAGTGAGAGGGCAGGTCTCCAAGGAGATGTAAGCCGGGGTGAGTGGACGACCGTCGATCCCTACCAAGGCTACGGGAGATTTCTTCCTAATGAGTGGGATCTGGTTCTGTTCAGAGAAGGTCTGGTCAATGAAATTTCCTCCCTCGCCGGAATCGATAAATGCAGCTGTGGAAGTGCGGAAGGTAGGACCAGGGAGGGAGACAGGAATGATCAACTTCTTGGGAAGTTCACTTTTGGGAAGGGGACAAGGGAAGTTGGCACCCAGGGAGAGCCCCTTCGTACTCACTGGGCTCGGTCGTTTCCTGGACACAGTGGGCATTCACGGACCAGATGCTCGAAAGATTCACAGTAGTAAAATAACCCACCGGCTCGGCGAAATTGTCGTATCGGTGCCCTGGGATGTTGGACTCCAAGTTGCATTGGCTCTAGATCCTCCATAGTGGGCAGCGGGGAGACGGCAGGTCCTGTGGTTGAAGAAAATCTGGGAAAAGGAGCACGGAAGGGCATAAATAAGGGATGCTGGCTCTGAGCGCGGCGTACCTGAAGGCGCAGATCCACTCGATTGGCTTGGGAGATGAGTTCCTCCAGAAGCCCTGGCCTGGGTTGAGAGGCGAGCTCATCCTTCACAGAATCCGTTAAGCCCCGCCAGAAGACAGAGATTAAAGCCTCCTGGTCCCATCGTGTCTCAGCTGCTATGGTCCTGAACTCCAAGGCGTACTGGGCCACGGAACGACGTCCCTGAGAAAGCTCAAGCAAAGAGTCAGAGGCAGTTTCTTAGCGTGCGGGGGTATTGAAGACCTGTCGAAAGTCTCGTCTAAAGGCCGCGTAATCGCGGGTGATTTCGGGATGTAGTTCCCAAATCGGGGAGGCCCATGCCAGCGCATTCCCTGTGAGTAGGCTGTACACATAAGCCACTTTCTTACGACCAGTGAAATACTTATGCGGGGCCATCTCAAACTGAATCTCGCATTGATTGAGAAAACCGCGACAGACGTGCGGATCCCCGCGTATGGTTTAGGTACCGGGACCTTCGGGTCTGAGGTTGCGGCGGATACTGGTTCTGCCGACAGTGGGGCCACAGGTGGTGCCTGAAAAGGTCCTGTACCTGTTGAGTGAGGAGAGCAATTTGATCAGTTAGGGCCTGGACTTGTTGATACATGGCCGTCATCATGGAGGCCATGTCAGTCTGGTCTGCGTCTTGTGGGCTCGACATAATGTTACACCGGTGCTGCCCGCAGACCAGACTCGTCCCTTATACTGAGGTTGGGACGTATATGTGCACGCACCCGCAGCAGAAGGAGCGTGTCCGGAGTGTGGTGTAGCAATACTTGCCGGTACCGGTACAGAAGAGACGGAGTCGCTGCCGTTAGCCAAGGTCAGGGAAAGAGAGATCCGGGAGGTCGAGGTCCAAGCTGTGGTCAAGGGACGAGAGAAGCTGCAAGGTCAAGTGGAAGCCGGGTTCCTGAGCCAGAGAGGAACGTCCGCCAAGCCGGTTCGCAACTTGAATAAACGAAGAGCAAGGGGAGAGCCAGAATAGACGTCCACAAGCAGAGACTATGTCGAGCAATGAGAGAGAGGTAAGACAGGTACTATATACTGTGGCTGACCAATGGGGAGTGGGGGCAGTCCTGGAGGAACACGAGGAGCTGTGATGGATTGGTTCCTATGACAGGCAGCCAGGTGGGGAGCTTTAGGGTTGAGTAGCAGCCTGTGTGAAAGTTGGGGGCGTGGTTTCACTGCTAGTGCAGTGAATAAATTATCTTCGCCTGGCGCACGCTCTGTAATGTCGGAGAGCGCGCGCCCAGGACAAATGGCAGCCACCTGGGTGTGGGGTGCCTTCGGGGCAGCATGGCCAGTCAGGGACAACGGGGAAGCCCCAGACCCATGGAAACCTGGTGTACCGGCGGCGAGGACGTCCCACGGCAGCGAGAGCAGTAGGAGGTAAGGAGGGGTTACGCTGCGACTGCCGTGATCCCCGAATCCTTACAGTCAGTGTTTAAAAACAGTTTGTTGTGGGAAATCCAGTTTTTTAGTCTCAAAAAGTCAGACTGAAGTATGTGTTGAAGGTCAGAGAGGCTATGGCTGTGTGCATATAGGATTGTGTCATCTGTATACATGTGTATTGAGGCTTCCTTACAAGCTGTGGGAAGATCATTGATGAACACTGAGAAGAGTAGGGGCCCCAGAACAGTGCCTTTCGGGACACCAGAGGTGATATCCAGGGGGTTGGAGTTAGAGCCTGGGATGGACACATGTTGGGATCTACCTGATAGGTAGGACTGAAACCAGTTTTAGGCATGCTTCCCTATTCCAGAGCTCTGGAGTTTGTTAAGCAGGATAGCATGATCAACAGTATCAAAAGCCTTTACAAAATCTAGGAATACTGCACCAGTGAGTTGTCCCCGTTCCATTCCACACTGGATTTCATTGCAAACTTTTAGCACGGTAGTTACGGTGGAGTGTTTGGGGCGAAAGCCAGATTGAAATTGGCTAGGGAAATTTGTCTTGGTATATTAATCGCTAAATTGGTAGTGGACACATTTTTCCTTGACTTTGGATAGAATTGGGAGGAGTGAGATTGGCCTGCAGTTTGAGACAGTGTTTTTGTTCCCACTTTTGAAGATTGGGACAAATCTGGCAGTTTTCCAGGTCTTAGGGATATGGCCTGCATACAGGATTTATTTTATTTATTTATAAAAATGTTTTACCAGGAAGTAATACATTGAGAGATACCTCTCGTTTTCAAGTATGTCCTGGGCACAGAGTTATAAAAAATACATGGTTACGATAGAGTTGACTATGGAAGCCATTGGTTTGACAATTGCTGGGGCACCAAGTCTTAGGAACCTAGATTGTAGTAAGTCAGGTCCACATTGGCTGCTTAGTTTTAATTTGAGGAGTGCTTGTGTAATCCCCTCTTCGGATACTGGGCCAAATTGAAAGTTGTGGGCAGTGTTGGGAAGGGGTGGGCTATGTGGGTACTCCCAGGATGAGATTCAGGTTTGTGGTTTGGGCTGCGTTTCGCTAATAAGTTAGTGGCACACCCCACAAAGTAATCATTGAATGCATTTGCAATGTCAATGGGGTTTGTCAGAGTAATATCCCCCTTAGTGATATTACTTGGTTGTTGATGGTTAGAAGGCTGGAATATATTGTTGATAACCTTCCAGAAGTTAGCTTGGTTTGATGTATTCTGGTGGAGATTGTCAGAGTAATATTGTGCTTTTGCGTGCCTTGTTTGCCTTGTGCACATGTTCTGCAGGCATCTGTAGTGATTGAGATCCTTGGTAGTGCCAGTTATTTTGTAGCTTTTCTACAAGGTATCCCTGAACTGGCAGAGTGCTATAAGGTCAGTTGTAACCCATGGAAGGTGGGCCCCCCATACCCTTATTTTACATAGTGGAGCATGGGTATCGCAGAGTTTTAAGAACTCGGATTGGAAATAGTCGAGCGCAGAATCAGGGTCGGGAATTAAATCGATTCTGTGCCATGGGCAGTTGGTAAGGTCATCCAGAAACTGTTGTGGGTTAAAGTTTCTAAATGTTCTAGTGAGGAGAACTTTAGTGCTTGAATGGGGCGGTTTAATTTTCCTTACACAGTACACTATTGCATGGTCACTGAAAATATCAGGAAGGATGCCAGAGGATTGGATTCTGCTGGGGTTTGAGGAGAGAATCCAGTCTAGCATGGAATGGTTATGCGATTTCAGGTTTATCCGTGTGGCCTGGGAAATGAGTTGCGATAGGTTAAGTGACTTGAGTTGTATCTGGATTTTGTGGTTTTTAGGGGCAAACCAATTGAAGTTGAAATCCCCAAGAACTAGCAGCTCACTCTTCTAATTCAGAGACGAAATAGAGCCAAGAAACTGGGTGATATCAGTCAGGGATTGTAGAGGGGCTTTAGGGGGGTGGTAGATGCCAGCAAGCAAGATGGGCTTACAAAAGGGGAGGCAGATTTTGCCAACTAGAATTTCAAAAGAGGGTGGGCTTGGGGGGCAATTTAACAGTGTAAATTGTAAGGTATCTGTAATATAAAATAACACCCCTTCTCCTCTCTTTGACCTATCTCTCCTAGAAATGGAGTATCACTGAATGGCGATATTTGCATCTGGAGTTTTAGGGGTTAGCCATGTTTCTGTAAGAACGATGTTTAGATGAATGTAATGAATAGAAATGTGTATCCACACCTTCCGGAATTTATTATGTTAATCTGATAAGCCCTTCTTGGCAACTACAGTAAGTAGTGTAGCCCACTCCTAAGCACTTCACACACAAACCCAAAGCCTTCTTGAAGAACCCCCCCTCCACACACACACATTCAAAGTGAATTTAAAGTTCAAAGAAAAAAAAAGACCTTTTAAAAAAACCATCATCATCTGAATCATGTTTTTGATAAATTACCAATTTAATGGTAATTAATGATTATGATTATCGTGAGTGTAATGAAATATTTATTTTATTTTATCAGGAATAAAAAATACAAATAATCATTAATTATACAAAATTCATTCTTCATCTTCTTTGTACATGTACTGTACAAAGTTGTACTGTACAAAGTACACACACACACACACACACACACACACACACACACACACACACACACACACACACACACACACACACACACACACACACACACACACACACACACACACACACACACACACACACACCATGTCACACACACACGCACGCACGCACGCACGCACACACACACACACACACACACACACACACCTAGCATGTCACACACACACCCAGCATGTCACACACGCACCCAGCATGTCACACACGCACCCAACATGTCACACACGCACCCAACATGTCACACACAGACCCAGCATAGCACACACACAAAGACAGACACAGCATCCGTTGGACACAAAGGAGGGGGTGGTGGGGATGGAGGGGGGGTGGAAGGGTTAGAGAGGGGGGCGGGCTGTGGAGATGGTAATGCATGAGTCAGGGGGAGCACACACACACACACACACACACACACACACACACACACACACACACACACACACACACACACACACACACACACACACACACACACACACACACACACACACACACACACACACACACACACACACACACACACACACACACACACACACACACCTAGCATGTCACACACACACACACACACACACCCAGCATGTCACACACGCACCCAGCATGTCAAACACACACACCATGTCACACACAGACCCAGCATAGCACACATTCACAAAGACAGACACAGCATCCGTTGGACACAATGGAGGGGGTGGTGGGGGTGGAGGGGGGGTGGAAGGGGTGGAGAGGGGGGCGGGCTGTGGAGATGGTAATGCATGAGGCAGGGGGATCACTTACTTCCTCTATAAACAGCCCTGGAAAGGATTGAGGACATCACTGCTCCTGCTCATATAGAGCAAACCAGCCAGCCCAGGCGCTCCACACACAGATCCAGCATAGCACACACACCCAGCATAGCACACACACCCAGCATGTGTCACACAAACACCCAGCATGTGACACACACACAACCAGCATGTGACACACACACACCCAGCATGTGACACACACACACACACACAGACCCAGCATAGCAGACACACAAAGACAGACAGACACAGCATCCGTTGGACACAAGGGGGGGGGCGGGCTGTGGAGATGGTAATGCATGAGGCAGGGGGAGCACTTACTTCCTCTATAAACAGCCCTGGAAAGGATTGTGGACGTCACTGCTCCTGCTCATATAGAGCAACCCCCCCCCCTAAAATAAAATAAAAGTCTTGGCAGAGGGCCAACTCAGGTCAGGCCAATCAGAGAAGGGGATTTTTTTTTCTCGGCTTGAGCAGGGGAAAATTGAAGGAGAACCGCATGCGTTGCAGGGGCGGCCATTACAGGTCGCCACCGGGCCAAATCCAATCGCTCCTGGCGAGTGGGCGACCGGATTTGTCGAGCACTGTATATATATATATATATATATATATATATATATATATATACAGTGGTTGACAAATCACCAAAAAATCTACTCGCCACACAAAAAAATCTACTCGCCACCTAGTACCAAACGTGTGCTGCTTGGGCCAATATTTACTCGCCCGGGGGTTAAATCCACTCGCCCGTGGCGAGCAAATGTATAGGTTTGTCGAACACTGTATATATATATATATATATGATATAATATTAACAGTACTTAATGTGTGTGTGTGTGTGTGTGTGTGTGTGTGTGTGTGTGTGTGTGTGTGTGTGTGTGTGTGTGTGTGTGTGTGTGTGTGTGTGTGTGTGTGTGTGTGTGTGTGTGTGTGTGTGTGTGTGTGTGTGTGTGTGTGTGTGTGTATGTGTGTGTGTGTGTGTGTGTGTGTCAGAATGTGAGTAAACTGTGTACTGTAATGGTTTTTTTTGAGTGCGTGAGTCATAATGAGTAATAATGAAGTGAGTGATAATTAAGGAAAGAGGTGCAACTTACTTTCAAATACTGTAGAATTGATTATAAGAATGTAGGAATGCAATTATGATAATTGAGGAAGGAGGTGCAACACAAAATCAAATTGTACAGTACAGTTTATCTAATAATTGCTAGGAAAATTATTCTGTTAAAACTAATAAGCCATCTAACCAATAAAAGCGCTATTGTAGTACTGGACGGTACAGAAAATATACAGTATTCAAAATACTTTACAGTATTTACGCGGTAGTAACCGTTGCTGTCCTCGTGACTTTTTTGGTCTTTCCGTGTGCATGATAGCTCACTGTGGCTGCTGGTACAACGAGGCCAGAAATACTTAACCAGCGTTGAATATCTGCAATTCGTTGTCCTCTCGTGTACATCTCCTTTATTCTCATACTGAGATACTTAGAAATCTTTTTAACAGGCATCGCTGCGTGTAGAAAGAAATACAAGCACAAGAATGTATATTCGATGTTTAGTCGATGTGTATTCAATGTGCAGTGAATCCACAAAATGGATGGTGTATTTATACGTTAATGAGTCACATTAGAGCATGCCCAATTTTAACACCTGCACCTCGTCGCCATGCATAAAAGGTGACACACATTGCATAGCCTCCCACTCGATGATCTTTATCTGAGCTTGCCCTTGTCCAGATACTGCATTGTGCCATCTGCATCCATGGATAAACCCCGATTCTACGGATGCAGGAACCCACTCTCTTCTGCCGTGCCGAAAAAGCGAAAGGCGGAAGCCGTTTCCAAGCCAAGGCCAAAGCGAAAGGCTAAGGCTAATAAAGAAAACCTTCTGACGACCGCAAAGGCTATGGCTTTTAAGAAGCCTTATTATGTCAAGAAGAAATTCGCTGATGTAGACACAAAGCAAAACAAATGGAAGCCAACCAATCGAACCAACAGAACCCACGGGTCTCCTCCTCCATAACTCCTCGACGACACTGCAGCTTCTCTCCCGGAAATTCACAGGTTACCTCCTCCATCACTCCTCGACAACGCTGCCGCTTCTCTCCCGGAAATCCACAGGTCACCTTCTCCATCACTCTTCGACGACGCTGCCGCTTCTCTCCAGGGAACCCCCATCTCATCCTCTTCAGCACCCATCCACCCAGATGACCACAGCACCCCATGCACAAGATTCAGCTCCTTAGACCGCATGCTGAATGGGTTGTGTCGATATCCCTGGGAACTCTATGCTGGTAAAGATAGATCTTCTTTTAGAGACCATGCTAAATATGGATCAACGGATGGAGAAGATGGATCAACGGATGGAGAAGATGGATCAATGGATGGAGAAGATGGATCAATGGATGGAGAAGATGGATAAGCGCATGGAGAAGATAGAGACTGACATAGCGGGGATACATAATTTGCTTGGAGTTCATGCCCCTGTATCTCTGACGCAGGAGCAGGAGGGTGACATGGATGGGATGAATGGGACCTTCAACCTTCCATCACATAGCACACCTCCTTCATCAAAAGAATATGTGTTCATGTATGCCGTTGATGAGGATGACATGACAACCCCGTCAAGACCACGCCAGGAGACAACACAGACAAGGCGACCAAGACAGGAGGGAAGCATCCTCCCAGACAACCTACCCTCGCCCCCGGCCACAAGCACACCCGCTCCCAGAAGCACACCCGCTCCCAGAATCCCACCCACATATGCTTGCATTGAGATGGTGCCCGACATCATCTTGCGCGAGCTGTCCCAGCCCCTCAGGGAGAAGTATAGGTTTGCAAGTGGTGGTGTAGCCCAGAAACATGCCATGTACATTTTCAAGCACCACATGCCCTAAGTGGTGTACTGCGGGTGGGCCCACAATGTAAACTACGAAGGGAATCGCGCCAAAATGCTCTTCCTGAAAATCTAAGAAAGGCTATTGTGGAGGAATTGTGGCGCTATTTTACAATTAGCAATCATTTAATGAAGATCGTGAGAGACTCCATAAATAGCATTTTGCGGCATACAAGGCATCATCCCTGGAAGGACGATCTGCTGGGGATCGAATTCGCTACGTGATTGGTCGTCTGTTCAAATGTTGATTCATTTTTGACTTGTTGATTGTTTTATGTTGTATTCTAAAATGTTTTTACTTACAGTACACCATGAATGTTTTTTTTACTTACTCCACCAAAAAAAAATGCTGCTTGTTTTAAGTTGTATTCTAAAATGTTTTTACTTAAAGTACTGTGAATTAAAGTGAAAAAAGGAGCTAGCTACTTAACATTAAGTGACAATAAATGCAAAATTCAGTGCAATAAAGTGGTGAGCTAAATAAAATAAAACCAAAAATGGTAAACAGATATTATAAAACCCTGCTCAGACCCTCTGGTGTAACCTGTTTCACGGGTTCCAGGGAGAAAGATATGTTTCAGAGAGTCCAGGGGGAGCACATGTAGGAAACAAAAGACAAATAAAAACAATTTACGTGCAGACGTTTTGAATAAGGAGATCAATGATGTGTTGAAAATCTTGGCTCTAAAGGTGAATCTACTCACAAGATGGTTGTGGTTTTAAATGCAGTTAGCAGATAGGGCTGCTACCCATAAGGATATAGTGGTGTGTGGGATTCCCTCCAGGCACGTCTCGTCAGTTGGGAGATGGTATATGTAGAGGAGAAAAACAGCACTACATAGCGCAATCTGATATAAACTTTATGTAAAAATTGATAAACATATAAAATGTGCACTCACAATGTGCTAGTTAAAAGTAAGCATTTATCACATTCAATGTGAAATCTGTGGGTACTGTGCAGCTCTCACCGCCTCCCCTCGCCGTTCCAGAGCTCCTTCGCCTGCACCTCAAGAGTCAAGCTTTTCTCAGTGTTTCCTCCGGTGCGTGTGACGTCACGGCTCTGTGGGTGGTGAAGCTACGGGTCCCTCACTGATCCAAAAAGCCACTCTACGCATTTCGCCCCAGCTCTTGGAAGCTGTGTATGGCTTCGTCAGGATTAACTCCTTGCCTTGACAAACGTTGCCTTTCGGTTGGCGCCGAGCCACTGCCAGTCCCGTAGTCTTGATTATACATGTAGTTGACAGGTGACAGCAGGCCTGCTACACCTATAGTTGACAGCTCATGAAGCTGGAAATCGCTTCGGTACATGCAAGCTTGCTGGCATCTGTACGTGAAATCCTGCTGAGGCTGCAGGTATCCAGGTGGGGACAGATAGCAAGGGTTGCCGGTCAGCAGGTTTTCACTGACGTCGGACCGTTATTGGAAGCCGGTGCTGGCGCTGGTGCTGGCGCAGTGCTTGTCTGGGACTGACGATTCATAGTTGGTTTTACCATGACCTTTCGCCTTATGAAGTCTCCATGATCAAAGATACTGGAAAAATCTGGGGCAACACACCAATACCCTCCTCCTGTAACTCCGGGTGCAGGAGCAATACGACAAAAACATGGATACATAACGTTTTCCTTATTGCACGCTTCCACACATGAGCATCTGGGGAAAATATGTAAAAGTCATAATTTTCGATAAAATATTGATAAATTTGACCAACTGTGGCCATCTTATCATCTGCTGAACTAATCGCTGACCATATTAAATAAGCGTATGTTATGTTGGGCTTTTTGAACACGGACTGCAGTGGTGTACTCATCTCTGGACCTCTCTGGACAATAGAATAGAACACCAGATACTTTGCATTAAGTTTTTAATATGAAACGCCTAAATAGATACAGTGTTGTAACTTCTTCAATACCAAGGTCAATTCACAAAGGACCACTGTGTTTTTTTTTAAACACCTGCAAGTCGACACATTACTGAAGCACATGTACAGTGGTGTACACATTAGAATTCATTACAAATCATGAATATCTGCCACCTGGCGGATACGTGAAGAATTGCAACCAATTAAATCCGAACCATTCTCATTAAACAGATCAACCGCGGGTGATGCCGGCATGAATGCGACATGAATATGGCATGAATGTCGCATGAATGTCGCATGAACGCTGCATGAACGCGGCGAAGCGCGTGGCATTCGGAAAAACTCACCGGAAAATATCTGAGAAGTGTTAAAATAAAAGCGGCCGCGGCTGTAGGCCTCCAGGCGTAGTGGGTTCCAGGGTGTCCAGAAATCAGCCCCCACTATTGCATACATCTCCCACCTGCCCATGGACTGATACTTAGACAGGAGTGTACTAACAAGGGTCTTTAATGCATTGCATGCATCCACTGCAGATCTTCCTTACAGCATTGCAGAGTCTCAGAGGTCCCAGACCTCTGGATGGTGATGCCCCTTTTTTTACAGGGTCTCTGTGGCTGAATCAGATGTTCCACCAGCCCAAGGGCTGGGGGTCGGCACGTTCATACCTCCATGGGAGAGACTCACAGCTCACTGCTCTCTCTTCCACCTCCAGAGCAGGACTGACTAAATTTGCCACTCCCTCCTAGGAGGAACAAGAAGGGGCAGGCTCATGGTCTATACCTATACCAGATAGGATTACACAGGCCATGAGTCACCACCTTACTTCTGTCACTCATAAGAGGGGCATGATGGGGGTCAACAAGCCCACAGATTAACCCCTTACAGCCTGCAGCCAGCAGGATTTACATAACAGGGCGGGGAAAGATAGGTAGAAAAGATATACCCTGTTACACAAGATAAATAAATGTGTACTCTCTTGCGATACCTGTGCTACAGTATGAACTCCCCTTGTGCCTCACGTCTGGCCTTGCTCCAAAATCCCCTGTTGCCTACACATCCATGGTCATTAATCTCCATGGATTTTATTTACTGAATCCCTTCCCCGTGCACTCTTTTCATCCTTCTGACCCTTTCCAGGTTGATCTTGAGGAGAAATTAACTGTAGAGAAAATCCCTTCCCTGTGCACTCTCTTCCTCCTCCTGACCCTGTCCAGGTTGATGGTGAAGAGGAATTCATTGTAGGGAAAATCCAGGACTCCAAATTCCACAGGGGAAAACTGCAGTACCTGGTCCAGTGTATGGGCTACGGCCGTGAAGAGAGGTCCTGGGAACTGGAGGAACATATTCATGCCTAGTAATGGGCACATTTTTTTGATGAATTTGGATCCGCAGTGGATGGGTCGGTTCCTTTGGTCTGCAAATTTCAGCGGATCATTCTCAAAAAAGGTGATACACGGTTTCCGGATTTTTTATTATAATTACCAATAAACTCAAGATTCCGCAACCCGTGGATGGATTTGTAGAATCCAATCCATTGATTCAACAGTCCGTTGGCGAATTCTAAAGACTGCTGAATCCAAGGATTGGATTGTACAAATCCATCCACGGGTTGTATCACATGGCGTTTTTTTATGAAATCACGTAGATTAAAACTGAGCAAATCCATTTTTGGATTCTACACCACAAAACAGATTTTTGGGGAAAGTGCGACAAAATCCGGGAAACAAATTTGGGCAGATTCGCCCAACTCTACTCAAGCCCCACGGCTAGTCAGGGCTTATTATTAAAAAGTAACTGATGAGGGAGGAGGATCACCCAGAGGATGTTGCTTTAGATGGGGGAGTAATTTCAGGGATGCCCCTGGTGGGTATTGAATGCTGTTCCTCTACGCCACTGGGACTGTTTCCTGCTGCTAGTTTTTGAAAAGGAACTGTCTCAAACCTGACATAATCACCTGCACGTGTCCCTTTGCTCTAGCAAGCCCTATTCTGCTTCCTGGGCCTGTTTATTGTGGTTAATCCCAGTGCTCAAGCATGTTGCTACCTTGTTGCCTGTTATGTTTTATTGCTGTTACCAGAACCTGCTCGGACCTGACTTTGTTTGCCTCTCTCCAGTCCTTTGCCAACTTCCAGCCATGACCTCTGTTCAGTTACTGTCCATTTTTACCCACCTTTTAGCCTTTCCCAGCCACTGGACTCAAGCCCCGCAGATGCT
The DNA here is from genome assembly GCF_040206685.1 of Ascaphus truei. Taxonomy (NCBI): domain Eukaryota; kingdom Metazoa; phylum Chordata; class Amphibia; order Anura; family Ascaphidae; genus Ascaphus; species Ascaphus truei. The sequence continues at coordinate 224,108,859 of NC_134486.1, read as the reverse complement.
CCACTTACTGTAACTTAGTATACATTGCTGCTTTAAATTTTAGTAATGATTGCTTTTGAAGAGAACACCAGTACATTGATTATATATTACCCAGTAGCTGTCTTTGCTCACACTACTAGAGCTGCTTTCCTGAATAGCAGGAGTTGTAGATTCTGATCCTGTTGGGCCTGACACTACAGTTCTTATGGAAATACTTTAGGACATTTTGGATGTGTCATTAAAAAATACTTTGTATATCTCCCAGGTACCTAATGTGTGCTACCTCTTGAGCAGAGGGGATATATATATATAATACAATAATATGTAAAATATATAATAAAATAATATGTAAAATTTGTATGTAATAAAAAGATTCCTTGTGAGCACATTCACATGTCTTAGACAGGTCTGCAACCCTGCCTTACATCATTATCACCAAGGATACAGTGCTTCCACTGCAGCAAGGGATTCTGGGAAATGACATGCAAATGAGAACACTGTGTCACCATGTCTGTGAATGGTTTCTCTGGCTTTGCATCTGATTCCCATGCTGTGCTTAAAAGCTGTGTTACTCTAGGGAACATGGTTATCAAATTTCAATTTACTGTAGCTCTCCTAGAAAACATTTCAGGCTTTTATCAGTCCACTTGAAGACTAATGATTTTATGTTTACACTATATCTAAAGACAATATAAATGTAATAGAGCCCTCTGTTATCCATAAATGTATTAACTATAATTCTGGAGTAAGCACTGACTTTCAAAAGTAAACACAGGATCACATGAAAACTGTCATATTATTTTTCCCACTAGTTCAGAAATTTGGTATATCTATACTGCATCTATTTTTTTTGCAAATAAGTTGTGTTTTCAGATTTCCTGTGGAAAAAAAACTTCAGCTTTAGAATTTGATCACTACATATTGTCTTGTATATTTAACATGTTGATCAATTTAAACCAACAGAATTTCCTACAGCAGTTTCCTTTCCCAATTTTCTTTGGTTTTAAATTGTTTTAAGACTTTGTTTGCTAGATGTATTTCTCATTACTTATAACTTATTCAGCCAAAATTACTGGGCACATCATTGGAAATTATTTTGCTTTCTACAACAACACTGTCGCAATGAAATATGTTTCATACAAATCTATGGAATAAATGTAATCCTTACATTGAATAATTTATGAAATACATAACCAGTATAAAGATCGAAAAAAAGATTGAAAAAAAGATCATGTACCAGCATGTTCCTCAAAATGTATGTCTTGAAATGTTTCCATGGCTTTCATGAAAAAGTATAAATTGCTGTCAAACATATCAGAGTCGATGTTATTAGAAATGCATATTTTCCTTCCGTCTCAAACTTTGACAAATAAATCATCCATGACTACGAGCAAGAACGTTTTGTATCTACTGTACCTTACATTGTGTTATGGAAAATACAAGAACACATTGTGTTGGTTGATTATCAAGATCATATCTTCCAAGCATTCGTGCAAAAGATCAAATTGCTAGTGCCAATCATTGTCGTTGGAAATGACTTCCAACTGTTTTTGTTTTTATTAGGGATTGGCAATTTAAGATTCAAATACATGCAACCACATCACATGACAAAATTATGTTTTGACTGGCAAAACATCTGAACTTTCCTGATAAAATAAAAATAGTCAACACCCATCTCTTTTAGTATCAAAGATGTGTTTGGTTTGTACATTTTATACATAATTTAAAATAGCTGACTGATACCGACATCAAAGAACACATATTGTTGAAATCTTGATTAATTTACATTTTACTGGAGTAACATACGGAACTGCAAATATTTTTGCCGATCGAGGCGTTGAGTTATAAACTGATTTCATCCAATGGATCTGGAACTGTGTTCGTTTTGAATGATAATATCTGTCATTATAAAATTAGTATTGAATCCATGCATTCAAGCAAATGTTATTGTCTTTAGATACTGAAGTGTATTGACCTAAGCTAACTGACAATAGAGCCAATCATATGAATAAAAAAGAATATATAAATAGTGAAAAGTCTATTTAGCAAAGAGTGGGCTCAGAAGTATTTCAATTTCCTGTTTCAACATCCCCAAAAATAACAAAGCAGGTAATATGAGAAATCAAACTTATGTCAGAAAATCTGTTGTCAACTCTAATATGGCAAACAACATGAATGAAACAAAACTTCCCCTTCAACTCACACAAAAATGTTTTTAAAGAAGAGCTTAACTGGTGTGTAAGAGACATGTTCAGAGGTACGCAATGGAGACTGTTTTAAGGTGAAATTAAAATAAGGCTTTATTGTGCCTATTGCTTTAAACACAGCAAACATGTAAATCAGCAAACAAAATCCGCTCCACTCTGGAGTATATATACACTTGTGATCCAGTTCTCTTTAACTGAGTGGTTAGCCCAGCGATTCACCAGCCCAAATCATAGAGACATTTATATACATAGATAGACATAGATAATAGTCTTATAAGAAAAGTCTTATCTGTTAGCTGGGATGCTGTAGGGGAAGCTTCTCTGCTCTCTTGGATCCGCACCCTTGTGTGCTAAGGCAATGTCAGGCTCCAAGTTTAGAATCTTGTCCCCTTTGTCTTATTGTCAGCTTGCCGCTCAAGACATCTGTCCTTCCTTGGTTCAGCCCAGTTGTGGACTAAGGAATCTCTCTTCCTGTCTCAGAGGCAGGCTTTATCTAACACCTGTAATAAGCCAGGTGGTGTTAGTTAATTGCCTACCAGCAGTTAACCACCACACTGCTGGATTAGAGGCACATTTGTGAACAGGGATAAGTCCCTTGTTACATGGTGTCATTCAAATTCACGTATACAAAGTACTATATATATTCAGCTATTTTCTAAATGTTAACCTCATAAACCAAGTTTGAATGAAGTCCTTAAAACCTGGTTAGTTTATTAAAAACATCTTTACATTAAAAAAACAAAAACACAGATTGGTGTGCAAGGCTTTGAGTCCTTATCTGTGCAGTCACATGTAGAGCCCAGTTGCAGGAATGACAATCATGTTTAATAAGTAAAAACTGCTGTAAGTGATGGAAAGTTAATTAAAAAACATCAGACAAGGGGCGTGGCCAGGAGCTGAATGAGCTGGTCATAGATCTGTATAGCTCCGCAAACATACCTGCTGAAACCCTCAGGAACTCCACTAAAACCGAGGGAAAACCCCCCTAGGAGACTGCCCAAAAGCCCCCAGTGCAGATAACCCGGTCCCTGGTCCCACACATTACCCCAAAAGGGGAGAAAAAGCCTTACACGAGCGGATCATTCACAGCTCCCCTCTCCCTGGTGAAACCAAGATGGCCGACGGGACCGCGCGGCTCATCTAAAGGGACGATCCTAACCACAGCAAATGGCCAAAAGGTAGGGAGCAGCCCTGACGCAGCCGCGGACACGGAGGCTGGTCAATCCCGGCACCTACCGCAAGGAATAGTAGCCCCTCTCCTGAAAACGCGGCGCATCCCTGCTTTCCCGCCGAGGCTTGCAAAATGGCGCCGCCTGGTGTGTGAGCTATCTAGCCTGCCTGCGTCCAACCGAGGTGTGCGGTCCCTCGAGGGGGAGATTGGCGAGGGGCTTGCAGGACACAGGAGGGGACCTAGAGCAGTGGTGGGAGCGGAGAGGAGAAGGGGGAGCTCCGAGGAGGTGGAGAGGGAGAGGTACCATGCGTTCCAGCCTGAAACGCAGCAATGTCCCTGCCGGATCCAAAATGGCCGCCGCTGGCCTGAATTAAAGGTACAAGCACACACAAATAAATTCAGTGGCTGAAAAGTGGAAAACAGCCTGGTAAAAACTATTCAAACACACTCTCTCCCCAATCCGACTCAACCCCAATACCTACCCACCTACCTACCTAGGAGAAGGTCAGTCCCCCAAGTTTCGCACAGCGGAAAAGACGAATAACAAACAAAGAGCGGAGTGAATGCGCACACCCGCGCCCCCCCCCCTTCCCTTCCCCTCCTCCATCCAAGGAGGCGAAATAGAGACCCAAGCAACTAGTCCCATGGACTAACAGAATGCCCAAGTGTGGGGGTGCATATGTGAGATAGCTGCGAGCCTACAAAAACAGACAAGAACCACCCTCAGCTCCCCATATCCAAGATAAACCAGCAACCAATATAGAAAAGGAAGACCCGGACCTGATTGTTCTCTACACCCCATAGCTGAACACAGACGGCATGGCCCCTCCTAAAAAGACAGGGAAGCCAGAATCTTCCACGTTCTTCTCCAGAAGGAACGTGGCGCCCACACCAACTGGCAAAGAGAAAGCCGCACAAGCCCAAGATCACTCAGACTCGGATTCAGGGTCAGAAGCAGATAGGCACCCAGATATCAGGAAAGAACTAAAAACCTGGGTTAAAGAAATTAAACAGGCGTTTCACGAGGAGTTACAAACCGCAATGAAGAGCCTACACACCAAGATTGTAGAGGTAGAGGAGCGGACGACAGGACTGGAGGAGGCCATGGAGACAGTTACCGAAGGACAAACGGCGACAGATGAGGACATAACCCATATGAAAAAACAGATCTCCCGCCTTCAAGACGCCCAAGAAGAGGCAGAGAACAGATCGCGAAGGAACAATCTTAGAATTCGCAACATCTCGGAGACAGTCCTTAACGAGGAAATCAAGCCATACCTAAACAGACTTTTTCGGAGCATACTCCCAGAAATTGCCGAAGCAAAGCTGGAACTCGACCGAGCCCATAGAATCTACAGGCCGAGAGAATTTGAAAACAGAGGGCTCAGAGACGTAATCACAAGGTTCCATTACTGCACCGACACACTTTATTCGAGCAAATACCCAGTATGTACCTGGCAGATAACTGGAATGCGCCGCTCCTCACCTCTGACAAGCCCCGTTGCATTTGCCTTCCCAGCCTGGGTTCATGCCTGGCTGATGGGCGGCTGATCTGTTAAATGATAATGATTAGGATTTAATAGGCTGCAATGCTTCGCGTGTCTACCAGATGGCATAAATTCATGAATTGTAATGCAGTATATATATATATACTGTGCAGTATTGCAGCCAGCGGGAATAAAATGCTTCAATCCCTGCCTGAAAAATAACCCAATGCACTCGGGCAGAAAACAGTCACAAACCTCAATACACCCGGGTATACCCGAATTCGTGGGACTAGCCGAGCTCGAATAAAGTGTGTCGCCAGTGTACTTCTCTACCAAAGAGGAAATCTATACCAAAGTCAGAAACCTAGATAAAATCTCCTTTGAGGACACAGAACTGCAAATTTTCCCGGACCTCTCGCCAACAACCATGGCTAAAAGGCGAGCACTCAAGAACATTACAGGCTACCTGAGAAGCATAGACGTCAGGTATAGATGGGGCTTCCCCTTCCATCTCCAAGCCACCAACAAAGGCAAACAGGCCACCCTACGAACCCCAGAGGAAGGCCCAGAATTCATCGCAGCGCTAGCACTGGAGATCCCGGAAGAACTACGAAGAGATACAGGGAAAACTTTTCCACGACCAAGACGTGAAAGGTGGTCCAGGGTGACAACTAACCCAGGATAACCCATCAAGCCCCAAGAGCTGAGGCTTAACAACCAGAACACGGCAAAACTACGAGAGTACAGGAGAGACCTTCCTACCTCAACTGTAATCCCCAGCCCCGAAACTGTATGCTGTTCCAAATACAAAGACACGAACTATCGGGAGCGGGAGGAGGGAGGGAAAAAGGTTTTATAGAAGGGAAGGAAAAAAAAGAAAAAGGAAAAAACACAGTACAACTAGATAACTGAGAGCATAAGGTTTAAGCCATTATTAAGCCTCTATAGATTTGATCTAGCTCAGATAGTTGAAGGAAAAAGGAGAGAAAGGAATTTCTGCTCTTTTTTTTTTTTTTTTTATATTTACTGTGTTTAAAACTGTTTAACATGTTTGACCCAGAAGTTTGATTGTTGTATTTCCCCCCACCACATCTGTGTTTTAGTTCCAGTTAGTCATAGCAGAAAAGAAGGTTGTTCTACAACACGACTAGCCGCCGGAAATCCAAGCGGAGCTGACTACAGTTTACAGATTACAAACCATACTCTCCAGACTGCAAGTACCACATTGCACCCACACACACTTTCCCCCTTTTTTCTTGACCCTGCATGTCCCCGACACCCCAAACGCAGAGTCAAAGGCCCAAAGCACCAGAGGGCACCACTCCACTCCATGTTAAACTCCCCAAGGTTATTTTTGTTCCCCCCCAATGTTCTCCCCAGTTCATCCACACTGGAGTACATCTAAATGCACACAACTTGGCACAACCAAAACAATAGTTGGGATACGGTCCCGCAATCTGAAAAATCCCCACAGGGCACCCCCTAACAACAACCTCCCTCCGGCAAACACCCGCGCACGAAATTTTAAATCAACATATGGCTAAAGTACTAAAAATAACAACGCAGAATGTCAGAGGACTGAACTCTCCCATGAAAAGGAGACTATTGTTCAGAGACCTCAAAAACAGACAAAGTGACATACACATGATTCAAGAAACACACCTGAACAGAGCAGACATGATTAGGTTAAAAGACAAAAATTTTAACCAAATTTATCACTCACCAGCAACAGACAAAAAAGCGGGAGTAGCCATCCTGATTAGAACTAGTATCCCCTTTATAGTAGAAAAAATAAAGAGGGACAAGACCGGGCGACTGTTAATTGTATCCGGTAAACTATTCACGACAGAACTCACACTTGTAAGCCTATATGCCCCCAACACAGATCAAGAAAGCTATATTAATGAGGCTTTCGAGACGATAAGCCAATATAAGAAGGGTTACTTAATAATTGGAGGGGACCTTAACACCATTATAGACTGCAATAAAGATCAGGCGAAGCTCAAGGGCAAAGAGCAATACTGGAGATGGAACAGCTCAACCGCTCTAAAACAAAGCATAAGACTGGGTGGGCTGGTCGACGCATGGAGGCTAATGAACCCCATAACCAAAGGGTTTTCCTTCTACTCACCCCCCGCATAAACAATACACTCGCATTGATTATATACTTGTATCTAGTGAACTGGCAGAGAGGATAATAAAGGCAGAAATAGACAATATAACATGGTCAGACCACGCCCCGGTTACACTAATCATAAGAGACCTACACCAAAGACCGACGGGCACACAATGGCGAATGAACGACCTACTGCTCAGGTTACCGGACACTAAAAAAGCTATAGGAAAGGCTATACAGGACTACTTCGCAATAAATGACAACGGGAAAATCAGCGACTGTACACTATGGGCGGCGCATAAAGCTACGCTCAGAGGCAAGATAATCAGTATTGCCTCCCATAGGAAAAAGGAGAAAAACAAAAAGATAAATAAACTAAACAATAGTATTAGAGAAAACGAGGAGACCTACCAACAAGGCCCAACGGACAAAGTTAGAGCAGCGATAGACAAGGATAGATTGGAACTTAAAAATATACTGATTGCAGATACTGAAAAAGCAATGAGATGGACAAACCAGATATTTTATGAAAAAAGCAATAAGGCAGACAGGCAACTGGCGGCCAAACTCCGCAATAAAACAGCAAACCTCAATATATACAGCATAAAAACCAAACAAGATAGCCTAACACACAATCCGGTTGAAATCAATAAAGAGTTTGTCCAGTATTACAGTAACTTATACAACTTGACAAACCCCGATAAAGCCAACAAGAAGCTCGAAGCAAAGTTAGACGAATATATAAAAAACACAAAACTATCCAAACTAGACGAGTCAGAATCAGCCCAACTAGGAACCCCGATAACAGCAGAGGAGGTCTCAGCAGCCATTAAATCCCTCAAGAATTCCAAAGCCCCGGGCCCAGACGGGTTCACTAATTTCTATTACAAGAAATTCGAACACATGTTGAAGCCATATCTGATCCGCTGGTTCAATAAGATCCTAGACGGAGAAGCACAACCAAAAGAGTCCCTAAAGGCCTCTATCATTGTAATACCAAAGGAAGGAAAAGACCCGACGTTATGTTCCAGTTATAGGCCCATCTCTGATAAATACAGACATAAAACTATTCGACACAATTTTAGCAACCAGGTTGAACAGAGTATTAAGGGCCTCATGCAGAGAGCAGCGCTATTTAAAATCTCGCCATTTTTTGGGGAAATTCGCGCACAAAACTGCCGAAAATGGCGAGTTACGGAAAACGCGCCATTTTTTTTTTTCGTTTTCAAAATCTCGCCGCGCGGCTGGCGAGAATCAACATCTCGCCAGTTTTAAAAATATCCTAATGCAGAGAGCCGCGAACGGCATCTAGCGGCTGTTCGTGCCAAGAAAATGGCGCGATTTGCTAGTATTTGCCTCGCCAAGAAAAGTTGGCAATTACATGGAGCTCGCCGCCTATAGGAAAGGGGGAAAAAAATGCGCGATTTTTTTTTAACACATTTCTGCAGCGCGCATCTCTCCAATTCTAACTCGCCACACGCATTAATGACAAACATTGCAGAATTCGCACATTTCTGCATATGGAGAATAAAACTACCCAAAAAAGCTACTTTTTATTAAACTCTCCAATTTTAAAATTCGCTGCTCTCTGCATGAGGCCCTAAATTCCTTGGTACACCTCGACCAAGTGGTATTCAGCCCAGAACGGCAGGCCTCTGATAACATTAGGAGAGTAATCAACATTATCCACAACAGTAACAAAAACCAACGCCCTACCCTGATTCTAGGGTTAGACGCTGAGAAAGCTTTTGACCGAGTGGCCTGGCCCTTTATGTTCCGGGTATTTAGAGAGATGGGCCTACATGTAAACTTTATTAAAGGTATTAAGGCGCTATATTCCAACCCAATAGCCACAGTTCGCACCTCAGGTTACACATCAGAACCATTCGCAGTTTCTAACGGTACCAGGCAAGGGTGTCCACTCTCCCCAATGCTATTCGCTTTGTGCATAGAGGTATTAACCTCAAGAATACGAGAGAACCAAGGGATAGAGGGTGTCCCTATAGGAAACAACATATATAAAGTGTCGCTATTTGCAGATGACACTTTACTCTCCCTGACTAACCTAGATACCTCATTAAAAAACCTATTTGACACACTAGACGAATTTGGCACACTCTCAAACTTTAAAGTGAACAACACAAAATCAGAGGCTATAGGCCTGCAGATACCTCCAGAACTAGAAAGCGCACTAAAGAAAAAATTCCCTATAAAATGGATGTCAGACAAGATGAGATATCTAGGAATATACATTACGAGAACATATGATGATATGTACAGAGCAAACTACCCGAATCTTATTAAAAACCTGAAAAAAGACCTGGAATCTTGGTCAAGATACCAGATATCGTGGACGGGTAAAATAATATCAGTGAAAATGAACCTATTACCTAGAATACTTTATCTATTCCAAGTGCTCCCAGTAACGGTTCCAACCTATGTAATAAGGGATTTGGAAAAAGAGATAACTAAATTTATATGGAACGGTAGAAAACCTAGGATAAAGAAGAAACTGATGGCTCTCTCCCAGGCAAGAGGCGGCCTGGGCCAACCAGACTTAGCAAAGTACTATGAAGCGGCTAGACTAAGTCCGCTAATCTATTGGTCCGCAGCCCCAGGGGAAAAAACGTGGGTGGATATAGAGAGAGCGGAAGCAGGGACAAAGGAGTTAGCGTCTCTTCTATGGGTAAAAAAGGGGAACAGACAAACAGCCTATAGAGCCCATCCAGTCTTACTGCATTCCCTAAACATCTGGGATAAAAACTGCAAACACAGGCAAATCTCCTCCATCCCCTCACCCCTAACACCCATTGGATCCAACCCCGAATTCACACCAGCTCACAACTCAAATATCTTTAAGCAATGGGACGAGAAAGGGCTCTCTAAGCTAGGAGACATGCAACAAGGAGGAAAAGTTAAATCATTCATGGGAATAAGAGAGGAATATAACATCCCAACCACACAAATATTCCAATACATACAACTGGCACATTATGTTTCCTCAATTCAACCAAGTGACACTTGGAATAGGCCACTCACCAACTTTGAGAGCCTATTCCAAAGAGGTCAATACAATAAAGGGACGATTGCCCAACTCTATCAGGTACTTCTAAAACAATATGATGACCAAACAAGCAAAAATATTCTAGACTGGGAACACGACATAGGAAACTCCCTAGAGGAAGAGGACTGGGCAGAAATCCACGAAAGGACAGCTAAAGCTTCCCGATGCTCCCTAATCAGGGAAACAAACCTGAAAGTCCTACACAGATGGTATTACACACCAGCCCGTCTCCATTCCTTTTTCCCGCTAACCTCCCCAATGTGCTGGCGTAATTGCGGTCAAATAGGCACATTTAAACAAATATGGTGGTCCTGCCCCAAAATCATCCTATTCTGGGGAAGAATTAGACGCCTAATAGAAGAGACAACAGGGGTATAGCTAACGTGGGACATAGAAACAGAACTCTTACTAAAACCGACTGACGGACTTGAGAGAAAAATAGACTCTTTGATAACGCAGATCCTCTCCGCAGCCAAAACTCTAATAGCAAGACATTGGAAACAGAACGACCCCCCCCCCGATCAATGAGGTACTGCACAAGATAAACTACATAATGACGATGGAGAGACTTACAAGCCTAATACATGACAGACATAACACCTTCCTGACAACATGGGACCCCTGGGAGACTTACATATGGAAGACCCCAATAGGAACCATAAAATAGTAAGGAAACCAGAAACAAAACTAAAGGTTAGGTAGATCTAGACCTAGCATAGGATGTGACAAGTATCATGGAATGTTTGCTTCCTGCATGAAGCCAGTGATGGATGTTACCCCACTGCCCTACCCCCCGCCCCACCTCATAACCCTTTTATTTTTTGTACCCCCCTCCCCCCATTCCGTTCCCCCCTTTATATGTTACCATGTTTCCTGAAAAATAAAAAAATATATACGTTAAAAAAAAAACCATAAGACAAGTAAAGATCTAGGCAGACTTATGTCCCCAGAGCCGTGACAGTGAAAGCAAAATGTTGTTATCCAGAGAAGGTAAAAGCTGCTGTGTTAATGCCTGATGCCCGGGATGTTGCATTCCCTTGGCTTTTCTCTGAAGCAGAGACTATAAATCTGGCTATATCTGTAAACATGTTTTTAATTTATTTCTGAAGGCTACCTGTAAACTAGGGTGTGTTTAAAGTTAAAGAGAATTAATACATCTGATTGTAACTCAACATTGAAAATCCTCACCTTGCCATTCATAGTGTTCTTCACTCTTTAAAATAAAAACAAAATGATAAAACATGGAATGCACTTTTAGAGTTGACTTAAATAAGTAACCATATAAGAACCATAATATAGTTTACTATTCATTTAATAGACTATGGGACATATTCTAGTAGTAGCTGAAAGATGTGCAAATCCAATTGAAAAGAGTCTTTGCATGCTTTGCAATTCTCTAAGCCTTCTCACATGTCCAAACCATGCAGAAAAGTATTTTTTTAGAAACTGTTTAATTCCAGGTCTGCAAATCAAGGCAGAATGAGCAAACTCACACAAGTTAAATTCTGGTAGCTCCATTAAGTGCACTGTCACATATCTCCAAAGTGTCTCAGATGAGCTCTTTTTTGTGCACAAGGTACGTTAAACTGACAACCAGTAAGTGGTCTGCATTTAAAGGAAGCTAGGAGGAGGGTCTACAGATGTGAACAGTAGAAGTAAAAAGTATGTTCTGAACATAAAGTTTCCCAGCATCTGGTTTAGTTTAATGCTTGGGCTACTGCCCTGGATAGCAGAGCTTGTTGGTTCTGAGCCTGTTGGGCCTGACATAAGTACCCCCTTTATCACAAGGGCCCTTTGACTTGCTAGTCTAATGGAAATATTTTACGAAGGGTGTGACTTATTTAAATATACTTTGCATGTCTCATTAGCATATATCCCAGCTAGATTGAGTGTGTTCTTTTTCGTGCAGGGAGGGACTGCGCCTATAAATTTAGCTAAATATTGCACGTATATCTAAATGATATAGGAAATGCCCATAAAATTATGGGCTATTTGAATGATGACGTGATTTCTAGATGATGAAAAAGCAAATTAGATAATTAGTGATATTATAATTAAGAATATTGTGTGTATATCTAAATGTTGCTAATGTGTATATAATGCTAAATCAAAGTGTATGGGACCAGATAAATAAATTGGACAAGGGTGTGACAGGGCTGCTTGCACCTTTGTAGAAGTTAAAATGCATGTTTGCTTTCTGGCATCAAGTGCACCACTTTATCTTTCTTTCTTTCTGTTTCTGTCTTTTTTTTGCTGGGCGCAGCAATCTTTTTTTTGTTTCCTTTACCTGAAACTTTACTAACCTTTAATGTGGTGTCCTGAGGTCAGTCAGTGCAATACAGGTCTGGTTGGTGTTAAACATAGTTTGATGTTACACAGCCATGGGCAGTCTCTGTTAAAAAGGAAAAGGATGTTTCCTTCCTGCATACCATCCAGGGTGGATTATACCATGGTATGGAGGGGGGGGGGATTAAAGTAAGTGATACTGAATGTCATTTATTTTGCAGAGTAAATACATGCATGGGATGTTTGTAAAAGGTACTGTTGTTTATTTTGGGCTTGCTATAGAAAATTGTATGTTGTGTGAAGTGTATTATGTTTGCTAATTGTGTAAGTTTTGGGAGACAACTCCCCTGCGTGGTTTACCTAATTTGGTTTTGTCCTAATTAACTACTAATAAAAGGGAGGGGGTTTCTTTCCCTGGTGGCCTGATGCACTCCTTATTGCTGCTATGTGATATGAGGTTGTCTCCTGCTGCACTCCTTGTGGCTGCTATGTGATATGAGGATGTCTGTGGAACCTCAGTGAAAGGATGCAAACTTTCTAATGCAGATATTGCTGGCTACTCTGTGGCTGGAGACATCACGCTGGGAGAACTGGTTGTTGTACACCTGAATGTGAAATACCTAATAAAAAGAAGGTTCAGAGAACAGCAAAAGCCTCTTTCATTCTTCCCAGGGTCTGATGCTGCTGCTTCTTTAAAAAGGCTGGGACTCAACCTTTCACATATGGTGGAAGCGGTGGGAAAATTGATGCTGTACCCAACATCTAAACCCTATGGTCCCCGATGAAAAGACCCAAAGGAAAGTAGCAGCTCGCCCTAACAGATGAAGATATCCAGGTGTCCTGACCAGACAAGGGCTGATCGAGCAGAGGAGATTGCTGCAGGGCATGGAGGTAATTATGGAGGATGATGATGGATTGGAGGCCACTGGGGACATTGGAGCCAAGCCCAAGACCCATACAGTGGAATCAGTTAAGACTGGAGCGGAAGGAAAGGAGGACCTTCTGAAGTGGCTAGTGGTCCAACAGGCAGAACAAGAGCAGCGGCGACAAGAGATGGAAGAGAAACAGGAGCGGCAATGGGCTGATGTGCAGCAGCAACAGATGCAGCAGATGCAGCAGATGATGGACTTGATGAAGCTCCTTCATGCATGAACCAAAACACCGGCACCTGAGCTAATCATCCTCAAAGAGATCTGCTTAACTGAACTGAGCCCTGAGGATGACATTGAAGCTTTTCTCGTCATGTTTGAGAGGGTGGCAGAGCCAGTCAGTGGCCAAGATCACAATGGGTAATGAGGCTAGTGCCCACACTGACTGGGAAGGCTCAGATGGCCTACAGTGCTCTAAGTCCAGGGGATGCCGAAGACTACGAGATGGTGAAAGAGGCCATTTACAGGCGGTATAACACCAACCCGGAGACGTTCAGGCAAAGATTCCGCAACCTCCGCTATAATCATTCAGAAGGACCGCGGGAGACTTATGCCAAATTGATGGATCTTATTAATAAGTGGATTAAGCCGACCGAGAAGGCAAAAGAGGAAATTTTGGAGCTATTTGTCCTTGAGCAGTTCCTGGAGATTCTGCCACAAGGCAGACTGTGCGGGACTGTGGGTGCAGGAACATCGACCCAAAACTGGGGATAAAGCTATAGACCTGGCTGAGGACTATTTGGCAGCTCATCAGGAACGTGAGAGAAGACCAGTGGTAAGATCTCCTCCCCCCTCATCACATGCACCAGTATGGGAATCTTCATTTAGACAGGGGGCAGGTCGGAGCTCGCTTATACAGGATACACGGGTATGTCATCTCTGTAAGAAACTAGGACACATAGCCAGATATTGCCAACAAGGGAAGAATGGGCCAAGTACTATGATCACCAATGTTGGTGGATTCACTAAGGAAGTGACCATTGGAGGGAAAATGGTGAAGGCCCTCATAAGACACTGGGAGTGAAACTATTTTGGTAAAGAAAGGACACTTTTCCAAAGGGATACCAGTGGGCTCCCTGGACATACAATGTGTCCATGGACATTATAAGCATTGTCCAATCATTTCGCAGCCTATCACCGTGGGTACAGTTACACCTTTAGTACAGGCAGGGGTAGTAGAAAATATGACCTACATGGTGATTCTGGGGCGGGACTTTCCAGGTCTGTTAGGACTATTGGGAAAATGGAGGGTATACGGCACTACTGCGCATGTCCGAAAAAAGCTCCCAGAATTATCTTCAATCAACTTTATTGAACACACACAGGGCTACACCAGCGTCTCCCCCTCAAGCGTTCCATCACTTGCCCAAGATACACAAAACACTCATTGCACCCCCAGGTAGACCCATAATTTCAGCCATTGGTTCCCTGGGTGAACACCTTTCCCAATACATAGATCACTTTTTACAGCCACTTGTCTTTTCTTTACCCTCACATATTATAGACACTAAGCATGTTTTAGCACTTTTAGCACCCTTAACTTGGCACCCAAACTACATCTGGGTTACCCTAGATGTGGCATCTTTGTATAATATTATTCAACACGAGCACGGTCTCACAGCTACAGAGTTTTTCTTGCACACTCACTCCACTCTCTCTCCAGCACATATAGCCTTTATCTTGGACAGTATTAGATTCGCACTTACCCATAATTACTTTTACTTTGATCAGCAGTTTTATCTCCAAACACGTGGGACAGCTATGGGGACCTCGTTTGCCCCCTCCTATGCCAACCTGTTTATGGGATGGTGGGAGATGTCCCACGTGTTTGGAGATTCTAACCCTTTCAGGCATCATGTGGTGTTTTACAAGCGCTACATTGATGACCTGATCTTGATCTGGAGTGGTGGGGAGGAGGACCTTTTGAAGTTTTTTGAATACCTGGCAAAGAACACACTGAATCTGAAATTTACTCACACATATAATAAAAACCAAATCCAATTTTTGGACCTTAATCTATATGTAGATATTGAGTACAAAATCCAATCAGATATTTTCAGGAAAGAGAATGCCAGGAATTCATTGCTTCACGCAAAAAGTTGTCACGCACGCCCTCTGGTCAGAGGCATTCCAAGGGGGCAGTTCTTGCGTTTACGCCGGAACTGCTCGACGTTGGAGGCCTTTGTCCACAGGGCGGACGAGATGAGAGAGAGGTTCCTGTCGAGGGGTTATGACGGTATCAATCTCGATCAGGCATACCAGCATGCACTGCATACGGATAGGAACACCCTTATCAATATGTCAGTGGGGGGTACCACTAAAGACACACATGTCGAGAACTCAGAAGCGCCATTCTTCATCACTAATTATAGCGAGCAAGCGAACTCTATTAATACTATAATACGCAAACATTGGGCCACACTATCTTTAGATCCATTACTAAACAAAATGGTGTGTGTAGGACCAAAAATAGTGTTTCGCAGAGCAGCTACATTAGGGAATATGTTGTCACCCAGCATGTTGAAAACAACAAATGATAGCAAAAATAAACGTTCCTTTTTTCCGAGATTGATTGGATCTTATAAATGTGGACATTGCAAGATTTGCCCTAGAATGATGAAATCTACGCATTTCTCAAACAAAGAGGACACACATAGATTCCAAATTAGATCGTTTATGTCATGTCAAACGAACTTTGTGGTTTACTTGTAACAATGCGGATGTAATAAACAATATGTGGGCCTAACTAGTAGAGCCTTGAAAATCCGCATTTTAGAACATCTAAGGCTAATTAAAAACAAAGACATGACACATCCGGTACCAATACACTTTAACAACTGTCCGTTGGGTACAGTAGACAATTTCCAATGTTGTGCAATTGAACACATAGCCATCCCCCCTCGGGGAGGGGATAGGAATAAGCTCTTACACCAACGAGAGGCACATTGGATCCATACATTAAATACGCTACAACCCAACGGACTTAATGTGGATTGGGATCTGCGATGTTTTCTCTAAAATTATTTAGAGAAATTTACCCTGAGATATGCATACCTATAATTATGTATGCATATGCATATAATTATGTAAATTGTCATCCTAATGATATCCACCGTTCTGTCTTTTGTGTTTTGTTTTTTTGTTCCCTTTTTCCCCCCCCTTCCCCCCCCCCTCTCCCCTCCCCCCCTTTCCCCCTCCCCCCCTCCTTACCTCCCCCACCCCCCCAACAACCCTTTCCCTTTCCCCCCCCTCCCCCCCCCTTCCTTCCCCTCTGCTCTCTTGCAACCCTTCCCTGCATTCTTTTGTCAAACAGCATAGGGATTAATAGCTATGGCTTATGTAAGATATGGAGTCCATATATGTTTAAATAATGAACTTGTAGCAGTTTGGCTTTATTTATGAGATATAGGGATTATGTTTTCTTGCAGTGTTGTAACAAGCATTTTAAACGCATTTATACACCTTCAGTATGCAGCCAAACAGTCTTATCTTTGCGTATGTATAAAATTTGACTATGCCCTGGGTGTGAATGTTATATACCTAGGGATGTTCCAAGTGAATAATATATTTAATGATTTAATTGCAAAGAGACTTCTGGAAAAAACTGTTAAGTACTGAAGTGGTTAAAATCTTTTATTCCGCTTTCGCGGGCTTTTAGGCTATTTCCCCACTCCGAGACGAAGCCCTCTATGTAAGGGTGAAACGCGTTGAGTGGGAGACGCTGGTGTAGCCCTGTGTGTGTTCAATGAAGTTGATTGAAGATAATTCTGGGAGCTTTTTTCGGACATGCACAGTAGCGCCGTATACCCTCCATTTTCCGGATACTCTCTGACGGCGGCACGCAGGAGCAAGCGAGGAGAGTGGGTCCCAAACCGGAGAAGCAGGTGAAGTATTATACCCTTCCCCCTGCACCGGTTACCTCTGTGGCCTTGCATAGATCCCTCGCATCACTCCAGTGTCTGATCCATCCAGACCTGTGTAATTGCACCGAAGCGCACGACAGACCCCTTGGCATCTGTTAGGACTATTGACACACTGTTCAGCAGTTACCACAAGTGCCCAAGCGAAGAAGCAGGCTGAAAAGGAGAAGGACATGTCCTTGAGAACTTCTTTGGAGGGGCTTTTTCCTTTTCACCCATAGACCTTTGGTGAAGAAGGGAAAGGCAGGAAATCCCGTAGGCAAAAAAGAAAGGACAAAGCACTCGGTCCTAGAGAATTAGGGGTGCAGGACTTGGACGAGGTAAATAATGTTTGGGCAAGGATATTGTAGAGGCGCAACAGCAGGACAGCTCACTAAACCATTTTTTTCAGCAGGTGGTATCCCAGACTGAAGAGATGAGCGAGTTTGGGCCTATACCATCATATGTATTACGGCAGGGTGTATTAACCAGGGTCTGCAAGGATCCTCAATCTTCTTTGCAGGTGGAGCAGGTCATGGTGCTAAAAGTATTTCGGAAGGAGATTCTTCGGTTGGCACATGATGTTCCCATGGGGGGTCATATGGGCAGAGACAAGACCTTATATAGAATATTAATGCATTTTTTTTTGGCCTAAGGTACATAAGGATGTGGGAGAATATTGTGCCTCGTCCTATATGCCAACAGGTGGCCCCAGTAAACCTCATGGATCGGGGGAAATTGATCCCTATATCGGTAGTTGGGGAAGCTTTTGACCGGGTGGTCATGGATGTGGTGGGTCCTTTACAAAAAAGTTCTAAAGGTAATCAGTATATTCTGGTACTATGTGATTACGCCACCATGTATCCAGAAGCAATTCCCTTGCCCAGTGTTACTGCTAAGAATGTAGCGAATGCTCTTATTCAAGTATTTGCAAGGGTAGGAATCCCCCGTGAAATTCTCATGGATCAGGGATCAAATTTTTTGTCAAATTTAATGAAAGAGGTGTATCAATTGTTGGGAATCCATACACTACGTACATCCCTTTATCATCCCCAAACTGATGGTTTAGTAGAGAGGCTAAACGGGACACTAAAAAGGATGATAAGAAAGGTGGTAGGTGAGCAGCCTAACAAATGGGACCAGTGGTTGCCTTATTTATTGTTCTCATACAGGGAAGTACCACAAGCCTCAACAGGATTTTCCCCGTTTGAGCTACTTTATGGAAGGAAACCCCGGGGTCTGCTAGCATTAATCAAAGATTCCTGGGTGCAGCGGGATCCTTTGAGGGATAATGTAGTAGGATATATTACCCAGATGAGGGAAAGGATTATCCGGATGCAGGATCTGGCTAATGAAAATTTGAGGGAGGGAGGCTCAACAACACCAGAAAGTGTGGTATGACAAAAAGTCCAGAGATAGGGTATTCCTTCCTGGGGATAAAGTGCTCCTCTTGTTGCCCGATAGAGAGAATAAACTGGTAGCTAGATGGCAAGGTCCATATAACATTGTGGAAAGAAAGGGGGCTGTGAACTACCAAGTAAGCATACCAGGAAGAAGGGACCAGTCTATATACCATGTTAATTTGTTAAAAGGTTGGAAAGAGAGAGAAAAATTGTCTTTGATGGTCCTGAGAGAGTGTGAACCTGATATGGCAGGTGAGGCATATCAGAGATTGCAGTTGGAAAGTAAGCAAGACGCCGTAACGTCTGGGGAGGAACTTTCAACAAAGCAAAGGGATATGTTAGAGAAACTAGTTACTCGGTATGCACATGTATTTATGAAAAGGCCAGGACGCACTACACAAGCAGTTCATAGGATAGAGACTGGGGAGGCAAGACCTATCCATACCTGTCCCTATCGTATCCCTGAGAGGCAGAAAAAGATAGTGGAAGAAGAAGTGCACCAAATGTTGGAAATGGGGATTATTGAGGTTTCCACCTCCGAATGGTGTTCCCCAATAGTGTTGGTACCTAAAAAGGATAGAACAGTACGATTCTGTGTAGATTTTCGAAAGTTAAATGAGGTGGCCCGTTTTGATGCCTACCCTATGCCCCGCATTGATGAGCTTTTGGATCTAGTGGGTAAGGAACATTATATCAGCACCTTGGACGATACAAAAGGCTCTTGGCAGATTCCAGTGAAAGAGTCAGATAGGCCTAAAACAGCATTTGCCACTAACCAGGGGCTCTATCAATTTGTAACCATGCCCTTCGGTTTGCATGGGGCCACAGCGAACTTTCAAAGAATGATGAATAGGTTGTTAGTAGGGAGGGAACAGTTTGTGGCAGCGTATCTAGATGATGTAGTGATCTATAGCCCAGACTGGGACAGTCAATTAAACCATCTAGAGGAGGTGGTTGAGTTGATTGCCCAGGCTGGATTAACCATAAACCCAAAGAAATGTGCCCTGGGTTTCACATAAACTAGATATTTGGGATACATGTTAGGAAATGGAGAGGTGCGACCGGAAAAGAGCAAGGTGAATGCTATTCGGGAAGCAGCGATACCTAGAACCTAAAAGGAGGTAAGATCCTTTCTTGGATTGGTAGGATATTACCGAAGGTTTATCCCTAACTTTTTATCCATAGCAGCCTCGCTGACCGATTTAACCAAGAATAAGGAACAAAATTTGGTGACCTGGACTCCAGAGTGTAATGCTGCATTTAACCAGTTGAAGGATATTTTATGCAGTGAGCCAGTGTTGAAAAGTCCAGACTTCAAGTTACCATTTATTGTACACTGTGATGCTTCAGAGGTGGGGCTAGGGGCAGTACTTAGTCAGGAAGTTGAAGGGGTGGAACACCCTGTTTTGTATATAAGCCGTCAGCTATATCCAAGAGAAACCAGATATGCCAAGGTTGAGAAGGAATGTCTGGCAATTAAGTGGGCATTGGAAGTGTTGAGGTGTTACCTGTTGGGGCAGCACTTTTCACTAGTCACCGATCATCATGCACTGACGTGGCTAAACAATATGCAATGTAAAAACGCTCGGGTTACCCGATGGTATCTAGCCCTGCAACCATTTACATTTACGGTATCATACCGAACGGGAAGTCAGCATCATAATGCAGATCATTTATCCCGATATGGGGCTGAAATAACTAGGAAAGAAGGTGCTGAGAAATAGCAAGATTGATATTCAAGAACTTTTAGTGTATTTAGATTTGACAACAGTAAAAGTGATTTTGTATCTCGTATAGGGCCTGGACATGGAACCTCTAGAGTGGGAGGGCGGAGGTTCCCTATTTCTCAGTATAGGAGAGTAAAATTGCAGCACCCCTGTCTCTTACAAAAGTATATTGGAGAAAAATCCTGACAGTTTTCTTCTTAAAGTGGGGGATATGTGACAGGGCTGCTTGCACTTTTGTAGAAGTTAAAATGCATGTTTGCTTTCTGGCATCAAGTGCACCACTTTATCTTTCTTTCTTTCTGTTTCTGTCTTTTTTTTTGCTGGGCCCAGCAATCTATTTTTTTTTTTTGTTTCCTTTACCTGAAACTTTACTAACCTTTAATGTGGTGTCCTGAGGTCAGTCAGTACAATACAGGTCTGGTTGGTGTTAAACACAGTTTGATGTTACACAGCCATGGGCAGTCTCTGTTAAAAAGGAAAAGGGCGTTTCCTTCCTGCATACCTTCCAGGATGGATTATACCATGATATGGAGGGGGGGGGGGGGATTAAAGTAAGTGATACTGAATGTCATTTATTTTACAGAGTAAAGACATGCATGGGATGTTTGTAAAAGGTGCTGTTGTTTATTTTGGGTTTGCTATAGAAAATTGTATGTTGTGCGAAATGTATTATGTTTGCTAATTGTGTAAGTTTTGGGAGACAACTCCCCTGTGTGGTTTACCTAATTTGGTTTTGTCCTAATTAACCACTAATAAAAGGGAGGGGGTTTCTTTCCCTGGTGGCCTGATGCACTCCTTATTGCTGCTATGTGATATGAGGTTGTCTCCTGCTGCACTCCTTGTGGCTGCTATGTGATATGAGGATGTCTGTGGAACCTCAGTGAAAGGATGCAAACTTTCTAATGCAGATATTGCTGGCTACTCTGTGGCTGGAGACATCACGCTGGGAGAACTGGTTGTTGTACACCTGAATGTGGAATACCTAATAAAAAGAAGGTTCAGAGAACAGCAAAAGCCTCTTTCATTCTTCCCAGGGTCTGATGCTGCTGCTTCTTTAAAAAGGCTGGGACTCAACCTTTCACAAAGGGATAATAACGAATAAAAAACAATAAAAAATCAATAAAATTACAAATACAAATGCATAGACCAGTATTGAAAGTCCAAAAGTAAATGAATCAGTCGTTTGATCTCGCTGCAAACAGGATCCGGCTGCCTTCCACAGAGAACCAACGAATTACAAGTAACTCTGTACAAAAAACACAAGAAGAAAGCGCCCGATCCTAATGAAATAAGTCCAAAAAAATGCACATTTATTATCCCTTAAAATCCAACAAAATGCTAATTTACAAACAACAAAGTAAAAACAGCGTTTTATGAGGTATACTCATGCACCAGATGAGGATTCAGCTACTCAGCTCACTCAGTATCTTCACCGCATGGGATCGCAGTGCTCCTCTGGGTCTCCGTCCAGCAGGAACTCAGGAAGCGACACTGTTGTTCATATTGTCCTCCGGAAACAAAACTAGCGTGTATTTAGTTCCGGGCAGAGCTATGTACTGCGTGCGAGCTGAAAATTGCTGCCTGTAGCGTCTATGAGTCCAAGATGCAAAGGTGAGTACCCACACTAACAACGCGACATACACCCTACGCGTTTCTTCACATTACGTGATTTCATCAGAAGCCGGCGTCACATGGTATTTCAGCCAATCAGATCGTTGGAACCAATTCCACACTCTGATTGGCTGAAATACCATGTGACGCCGGCCATCTTGGATTTAGTGAAGTAATCTTAAAGGCAAATGAAGCACACCGATTTTGACTGGCTGGCATCATTCCCTTTAAGTGACGTCATGTAAAAAAAAAAAAATTAAAGTCGGAACATGGTTTGAACAGCAAATCAGGTGGCTGTTAACCATTTTGAGGCTAAATGTGACGTCACAAGCCCTATTTAAGGCCGTGACGCCTCATTTGAGAACAAGAAGATGACGATACAACATCGGTTGGTGTTTACCATGGGTTTTTTTTGGATTGACAGATGAAGATAGAAGATAAAGAAGATCAAGAAATGGTGACAGATGAAGATAGAAGGTGATTAAAGAAAGAAAAAAGAAGATTTGGGTACCTGATCCGGATCTTCTTGGCGGATGGCATCGGATACTGTTGAGGCCTTCAAGGTACGTGAGCTTCCTGTTACCCCAGGAGTCGGAGGGCCACCGCTTCTAATATTAAGTAATATATTGAATGTTTGTAAATGTCTCTTTTTAATCTATTATCCATATCTGGATAATAGTAATTTTGCACATTATTGTACTGTATGTGTTAGGGCGGAGGGGGGGGGGGGTTAGGGGTTGTGTATTGATGTTTGTTAAAAAAAAAATAATATACATGTGTTTCATAGTGTAGATATGCAGGGGGTATCGGGAGCTGAACAGCATTGGTTTCATGTCCAAGGACCCCCTACTTCAAGAGATTCAGGCCCCATTATGGGGTAACGGTATTCCCTGCACTTTCAAGCGTCCGCGTCACGTGACCGGGACATTGAAATTCTGCAGGGGATACCGGCACCCCATAACGGGGCCTGTATCTCCTGAAGTAGGGGGTCCTCGGACCTGAAACCAATGCTGTTCAGCTCTGGAGACCCCTTGCTCATGTCCACTAATATTCAAATGTATTTATTTAGTGTACGATCGCCTGTAGCAGCCTTGCATGGAGATGGCAAATCTCCATGCAAATGTTACATGTGGCTTTTTTTTCTAGCAGCTAGCGTATGTGAAGTTTAAGAACGCTAAGAGGGGGAAAAAAAGCAACCCATACACTGTGGGTGTTTTGAGCACGTAAATTAAAAAATGGGCTCAAGGCCTTAGCGAATCACTTTTTAACGGATGTGCTTTTTTTGAACATCAGAATGCAAACCCATTGAGCTTAGTGCATAGCCCCCCAAATCCTTTATCTATACTTACTTATTGATCCAGAGGAAGGCAAACAAAAAACCCCAGAGTCATAGACAATGATGTCTCTTAAGGGGAAAAATAAATTCCTTCCTGACTCCAAGAATTGGCAATCGGATTAATCCCTGGATCAACATATTTCCCATGTATACTTATTTGGTATATCCCTGTATACCTTTCCTATCTAAAAAGATGTCCAACCTTTTTTTGAACAAATCTATTGTATCTGCCATCACAGTCTCCATGGGTAATAAATTCCACATTTTAACTGCCCTTACTGTAAAGAACCCTTTCCTTTGTTGCTGGTAAAATCTCCTTTCCTCCAGCCTTAAGGGATGGCCCCGAGTCCTTTGTACTGCCCATTGGATGAATAGTTCTTTTGAAAGCTCCTTGAATTGTCCCCGAATATATTTGTATATAGTTATCATATCCCCTCTTAGACGCCTCTTTTCTAATGTAAATAAATCTAATTTAGCTAGCCTCTCCTCATAAGTTAGATTGTCTTTCCCCTTTATTAATTTGGTGGCTCTTCTCTGCACTCTCTCTAGTTCCATAATGTCTTTTCTTAGGATTGGTGCCCAAAATTGTACTCCATATTCAAGGTGAGGTCTTACTAATGCTTTGTAAAGGGGCATAATAATGTTTACTTCCTTTCCATCCAATGCCCGTTTGATGCAAGATAAGATCTTGTTTGCCTTTGCAGCTACTGCATGACTTTGGGCACTATTGCTAAGCCTGCTGTCTACGAGCACTCCTAAATCCTTCTTCATCAAGGATTCCCCCAATGTATCCCCATTTAATTTGTAATTCGCCTTTTTATTCTTGCATCCCAAATGCATACCTTACATTTATCTGTATTAAACCTCATCTGCCATTTACCTGCCCAAGTTTCCGGTCTCTCCAAGTCCTTCTGAAGAGAAATTAAATCCTGCTCTGATTCTATTACCTTATACAATTTAGTATCATCAGCAAAGATAGAGACTTTGCTCTCGATGCCAACCTCAAGGTCATTAATAAACAAGTTAAAAAGCAGGGGTCCCAGTACCAATCCCTGAGGTACTCCACTCACGACTTTAGCCCAACCTGAAAAAGTTCCATTTATGTCAACCCTCTGTTGTCTGTCCTTTAACCAGTTTTCAAGCCAGGTGCATATATTATTACTGAGTCCAATTTGCTTTGTTTTGTACACCAACCTCTTGTGTGAAACCGTATCAAAAGCCTTTGCAAAATCTAAGTAGACCACATCAACTGCATTACCCTGGTCTACATTCCTACTTACCTCCTCAAAGAAACAAATAAGGTTAGTTTGGCATGATCTATCCTTCATAAATCCATGCTGACTATTACTAATAATTTTATTTTCCATTAGGTATTCCTGAATATTATCCCGTATTAAACCTCCTCATAGGTGACGTCCCCTGAGACTTCCCGGTCCGTCACTTCCGGTATACTATCGAATACTGTTTCACTCCCTTCAACTGCTGAGAAGTATCCGGTACACAGACTTCCACGGTCTGTATGTTTTTTGGAGGAGGGTTTTTTTTACCGAAAAGGCTATTCACTAACATCACAGGGTGAGACGTGGGAGCTGGAGATATTGCTGCAGACACGCTCAGTTTGCTTTACATCCAGCCACGCAGTGTGTTGTATATTTCTACATTCACTTCGCAACCAGCTTAGTACATATATGTTTTTTTACAGTGTATATACCTATAGTGCCTTTGATTCATTAAGCCCGTTACTTACACTAGTGAGGGCTCCGGGCACAAGTCGTTGTCTAGAAACACCTTGGCAGATAATATCTACCTGCCAATCTGTTAGACTCGCAGCTCTGGATGTATACAGATTTAAACAGCTAGTGTTTGCATGGATTTTGTCTGAGCTGAACAGACGACTCACCGTTTGAGCTACTTGCAAACTGTACTACTGCATGTGTTTTTGTTACACTGTATATGAATCATATAGTCCTCCAGCTATTTTAGTGAGGGCTCCGGGCACAAGTCGTTGTCATATCACACTTTGGCAGATATTACATACCTGCCAATTTATCGGACTTGCAGCACTGGATATACACAGTTTATGTATATATAGATCATGTTTTGAGCTGCTTTAATGGTACATATTGAGCTATTGGCACATCTCTATTGCTTAATATGTTTATGTCACACATTGTATCCACCATTTGAGAATACTCACCTACCCGACTACTAAACTGTGTACACACTTACCTGTATTTACAAAAAAGTGATCAAGAGGTGATCACCAAAAAGGTTCCCATTATATTGCACTCAGCCTATAAATTCCTAATGATTCAACAGTAGGTGTCTCAGAGTTGCATTGTTAGTGCAAAACACCAAGGAGGTAAGTACAATGAAAAAATGAAAATAATAAAAAAATTTAAAACTCTTCTATCAAAAAAAAAAAAAAACCACTCTAATAAAATATTAAAAAACCGTGCCTCTATTGTTAACACAGTGTGTGCTGTTTACTCCATTAGTATCCAATAGTGCTTGTGTCAGAAAAAACTCTAGATACCAAATTGACTCCAGGTGCTAGTATATGCAGAGGTTAGTAAACACCCTAATCATGGGTGTACAATTCAATGTTGGTTTCCCTTTCTGAAACAAAATGTTCATGTGTATGATGCTACACTTTGCAACAGTTCACAGTGCATTGATGTCTGTGATACCAACACAGCAACAGTTAATACTGTATGTCAAGCAGTGCTGTTAAAGTTATACACTTGTGAATCCTGTAGGTAAATGTTACTCAATGACATGGAGTGTATCAATAATTTTTGCACTCTCATAGTGCCTTTCAATGTATAAGGATCACTGTCTACCACCATAGATAGCAAGTCATATAAGCAAACATAAACATATGTGCAAGGTCTGTTTCAGACACAAGCCTATCTTGAATAGTTCTAAAGCGGCTCTAATGGATAGACGTTGGTTGCGGCTCAGAAACACAGCCAATCCACTGTGCATCAAACAAGGGGTTAATACCCTCTATGTGTATATACACAAGTCCCAGTGTCTCAGTAGATAATAGCTAAGTATACACTTAAGTAGAAAATTAGAGCCATACAACCATATTCCTCTGCGTCTAAGGTCTGCATCTAGCATTTGATCAGCATGTTGTTCAGCAAACTGTGTGAGGCAAGTTCCTCCAAACTGGCTGACGTCATCTGTAGTTGCGTCTCCTGACTGCCCGACAGCTGTTTCGTGTCGTAAACCGACACTCCTCCCCCCTTGAAGAAGTGCCGGTTGACGACACGAAACAGCTGTCGGGCAGTCAGGCGACGCAACTACAGATGACGTCAGCCTGTTTGGAGGAACTTGCCTCACACAGTGTGCTGAACAACATGCTGATCAAATGCTAGATGCAGACCTTAGACGCAGAGGAATATGGTTGTATGGCTCTAATTTTCTACTTAAGTGTATACTTAGCTATTATCTACTGAGACACTGGGACTTGTGTATATACACATAGAGGGTATTAACCCCTTGTTTGATGCACAGTGGATTGGCTGTGTTTCTGAGCCGCAACTAACGTCTATCCATTAGAGCCGCTTTAGAACTATTCAAGATAGGCTTGTGTCTGAAACAGACCTTGCACATATGTTTATGTTTGCTTATATGACTTGCTATCTATGGTGGTAGACAGTGATCCTTATACATTGAAAGGCACTATGAGAGTGCAAAAATTATTGATACACTCCATGTCATTGAGTAACATTTACCTACAGGATTCACAAGTGTATAACTTTAACAGCACTGCTTGACATACAGTATTAACTGTTGCTGTGTTTGTATCACAGACATCAATGCACTGTGAACTGTTGCAAAGTGTAGCATCATACACATGAACATTTTGTTTCAGAAAGGGAAACCAAGATTGAATTGTACACCCATGATTAGAGTGTTTACTAACCTCTGCATATACTAGCACCTGGAGTCAATTTGGTATCTAGAGATTTTTCTGACACAAGCACTATTGGACACTAATGGAGTAAACAGCACACACTGTGTTAACAATAGAGGCAAGGTTTTTTAATATTTTATTAGAGTGTTTTTTTTTTTTTTTTTGATAGAAGAGTTTAATAAAATTTTATTATTTTCATTTTTTCATTGTACTTACCTCCTTGGTGTTTTGCACTAACAATGCAACTCTGGGACACCTACTGTTGAATCATTAGGAATTTATAGGCTGAGTGCAATATAATGGGAACCTTTTTGGTGATCACCTCTTGATCACTTTTTTGTAAATATATCTGTTCTTTCCCACTGTACCACCATCTTAATTATATACTTATGAACATTAAGGTTGAGCAGGGATGACCCCCTTCCCTATCTACATACTTACCTGCTCTGTTGTAGTGAATAGATATAGCCTAAAATTAAACAGGAACATATATCCCTTTTTGTTTTTCCCCTCACCTCCACTTTTATTTTAATTCGCCATTAACATAGGATTATTCCTCATTGAGGACCATTTATTTTATTTGAGGATTTCTCCAATTAAAATGGTTTTTAACCCAACTCCATTTTACAATTATAAGACCTACTGTCTCCATCAGGTTCTATAAAAGATAACTCACATCAGTATCACCAGCCCCCGAGTGCTCCCAACATAGGGGTTCTTCATCTCTGTGTTTTTGTCCCGTATTAAACCTTCAAGAAGTTTCCCCACTATTGAAGTCAGGCTTACAGGTCTGTAATTCCCCGGTTGTGATCTAGCTCCCTTTTTAAATATAGGCACCACATCTGCTTTACGCCAATCTTGTGGTACTGAGCATGTGGAAATGGAGTCCTTGAATATTAAATATAATGGTTTGGCTGTTACTGAGCTTAACTCCTTGAGAATTCTTGGATGTGTACATCGGGGCCAGGTGCCTTATTTACTTTAATTTTTTCAAGTCGCTTATTAACTTCTTCCTCATTTAACCAATTGTTCATTAATTTGGAGGTTGTGGCTTCCACCCGCAGCACTACTATTGAACTTGATTCTACCCTGGTAAACACAGAGGCAAAGAATTTGTTTAATAACTCTAATTTTTCCTTATCTCCAATAATCTGCCTACCCATCTCACACTGAAAGGGTCCTATATTTTCTTTTCTCATTTTTTGTTATTAAGGTACTTAAAGAACTTTTTAGGGTTGACCTTACTTTCTATTGCAATCCTTTTTTATTATCCATTTTTGCTAATTTGATTGCCCTTTTGCCATTTTTGTTACATTCCTTATAATTCTGATACGATGTCACCATCCCTTCTGACTTAAAGAATCTAAACGGCTACCTCTTCTTGTCCATTTCCTCCCCTACCTGTTTATTTAGCCACATTGGTTTTGACTTATTTCTTTTATACTTATTACCCCTTATTGTTGTGTGTTATTTTGTTTATATATTTTTGTTATTGTCAGTTTAAAAGTGCTTAGTGAGCCTGTCGTTTACTTTCTTTTTGTGTTATTTGTGAGTGCTAGAGGTATGGAAGGGAGGCGTGGGAGTCAGGGGAGTGATGCTGGTGGTGCTGAGGTGAGTGGTGGTCATATGAATAGGCGTGGGAGTGAACGTGGGTGTCTGAGGAGTGATGCTGGTGTGTGCTGGTGGTGGTGGGGTGTCTGGTGGTGGCGAATGTTCTGTGCTCCTTAAGAAGGGGAGTCCAGCCTGCAGCAGCCAAGCTCAGTGGTTAGCAGGTGCTCGTAAGTAACGTGTAGAGGGGCCCCGAAATTTACGTTTCAATGAGGAGGAGAACCGAGTCCTTGTGACTGGGATTTTGGAACACTATGACCAGTTGTTTGGGCATTTAGTAGGTAATAAAATCTTTGCTTTGAGTGTTGAAATGTTTTTTCACATCTATGATGCAACATTTCTTAATTGACATATAAAAGTCCATTCTATCTGTAACATAGCCACCTGGCAGTTACTTCTGTTTCTGGGCCTTTCCTCTGTCAGTCCTGTTAGTGCAGGTAGTGGAAAGGTTAAATCCCTTATTAGGCCTGTATGTGTATTTCAGCCTTGAATGTTGATCAATATTCGAGGGCGGGCATGGCAACTCTGAGGCTGTCAATCTAAGGGGTGGATATTGGTTGGAACGCCTCCTGCTGTGTGTGGGCCAATCTGTATCCGGCTCTGGCTTGTAATGAGTCAGAGTTAGAGACACTCCCCAAGGATGTTCAAATTGGGACATGCCTCCTAAATCAGTGGGTCAGTTGAGAATTAGAGAGAAAGAGTAGAGGTCTTGTGAAGAGACTCTCTCCCTTCCCCCATGCTACCAGGGGAATGGAATATCATGCAGCTTAGGCCCAGAGAGTGAGAAGCAGGAATGATGGTGATTACTGCATGAGAAAAGTGTTGCTCTGTGGAATGAAGTCTGCTGAATAATGAGAGAGAAAAGTCATTGTTGTGTGGATTCATGTCTCTGGTTATGAAGGAGTGTCAGTGGGGGTCCATCCCCTGAAGATCAACAGGAGATCCTTACTGGCTGGAGGCACTGCACCATCAGAGATCAAGGTAATCTGTCCCCCCTGTTCCCTGTCCTGGCTCTCCCCAAACCACCGCGGAGCCCTCAGCCCTTCTGTTGCCAGCAGGTTGCAGCACCCAAACCGCTTGAAGTAACCACCAAGGAGCATACCCCCATCTCATCAAGGGGAGGGTAGGAAAAAAGGGTTACATATCTATCTCTCATTGTTGATTTTTAAACACATTATCATTGAGTGTTTACAACGAGGATATGAATCAAGGAAATGTTGAATTGTTTGTTCCTTTAACATATTCTAAAGCATCAATAGCTTTGTATGTATCCACATTGCTTTAATTGTCATGTGCCACACATATTGTAGCTCAAACACCATGTTAAGAAAATCTTGCAACAGTTCACACATATGTTTGTCAGTCATTACTAAATAAGTTTTTACTTAACATAATTATACAATATTTGAAGGCAGGACCAGTTCATCCATCAAACAATTATAATGAGAAAAGATTTGACTGTCTGTGTCTGCCTGTGGTAATCAGGTCAGGACATACAGTAATTGTCGCAAACGATTTGATGACGTCAAAAGAAATTTCAAAAGCAAAAATTGCAAAAAGCCCTGATACATGCTTCAGGCACTGGAGAAGGCCCGCAAGCGCCCCCTCTAAAGCTAACTCCGTTGGAGGAGCATCTGAGGGAGAACTTTTTGCCGGTCATTCTGGAGGGTTTGCCTGGTGATAGGGATATCGGAGTGCACGATCACCCGTTTCCCGCAGGTCAGTAATTTTACAGGAGTACCCGTTTTGAATAGAAATTTTCAATATAATTGTTACAAATGAGAAAACTATATAATAACATTATTTATTGTATTCGAATCAGAATGTATATAGTATGTATGTCTTTATTTAAATAGCGCCATTAGTGTACATAGCGCTTCACATTAGTATGTGAATATAATTAAGTTATAATCCCCTCAGAACAGAGCATTGCTGGCCAATAATGTCCTGGCAGGAAGAGTTGAACGCCTGAGGCAAAGCAGATGGACTTTAACACAGCCAGAGCATTATTGTCCAGTAATGGCCTTTTCTGAGGGGATTATTACTATTATATGCTAAATGTAGGTTTTTATGCAAATAATATACCCTTTTGTTATGTTATATATGGTAACTATGATGATGCACCTGTGTAGGAAAAATAAGTCAAGTAGCAAATGAGAGCGGAGAGAGGTGAAGGAGAGAGACAGAGGTGAAGGGGTTATGGTAGGGTGAGGTGTTGAGGGGGGGGGGGAGAGATGAGGGGAAGAGGTGGGTGAAGGGGACAATGCAAAGATAAGTTGTGGACAGTGATTTTAAATACACACCAAAACAATATTCTTACAATTGCCTTAGCATAAAATATACAAATGGTGTTTGAAATATAACTTTGTTGCAAGTAACAAATGTACTATTTGTGATCCGCCAGCTGCTGACAGCAGTTGCAGCTGTGAGCGAGAGCCTGCATGTGCTGCTGTGCTGTGAGAGGAGTGGAGCAGAGATGCAGCGCTACCCCTGCATCTCTGAAAGGTCAAGTAGAAAAAAATTCCTGACATGACTGAATGAATAGTGCCCTGAATTGTAATCAATCGTAGAGCAGTGATTTCATTAATGTCCGTAATTTACCTTCTTGAGCCTATAATAATACTTTACATATACAGTTTATGTAGACTCTTAAAATCAACTGTATTACACATCCCTTCATACATATCTGCATTCACATAATATGTATGTTGTAGTATTCAAATCGTATATTTAATCATTATGTTAACATGTAGATCTTTTTTAAGATGTAGCATATACACATGATGATCACAATTTAAATATGATATCTACAAAGATGAGCTTTAATTAGTCTTATGTACTCTCACTTTAGATACTGTCATGTAAACATATTTGACATTATGAAAAACTGTTTGCTGTGAATTTTATATAGTGGCCCGGCATCTCCTGTCGGTCAACAACAACAGCTGTCAACACCTGCATCTTCTGTGGCATCATCAATAATGGAAGGTGAGGCTATCATGTTTGGACAATATACTGTAATATGTACTGTACATATATGTGCAAGAACAGATTCATGAACATAGGACACTTGCAGATGTGAGTGACATCGGAAGAGTTAATTAATACAAGTTGTAACATCTGATCTTAAACTTGCTTAAATGTAGTTATTGAGTTGATCAATCACCAGCATGATTTGGGATATAACAACAATATTCCATGCTGTAAACATTCACGCTCAATAGATACCTTTCAAGGTTGATAAATGACTCCATTTTTTTATTCAAAATACAATATTTTAATATTAATTATGCCAACATTGAATGTGTTACACAATGAAATCAACATAATTACAGAAAATAATAATATTCCTGGTAAAAAAAAGTCTGTCTCTCTACGAGGAATATACGGCTCAAGGTCCAAAACTAGCTTCCAGATTCATTGGACCATTCCACATTCTGGAGAAAATCATTGGTTAGAACTCCCTCCTACCATGAAGATTCTTTCTGCTTTTCACATTTCTCTCCTGAAACCTTTTCTACCCGAAGAACTTTCTACCAGCCGGAACATTCCACCCCAACCCATCCTTGTAGAGGGGCAACAGGAGTTTGAGGTCCAGGCCATCATAAATTCAAGAGTATCTAGAGGAAAACTCCAGTACCTTGTTCACAGGAAGGGCTTTGGCCCAGAAGAACGGGAATAGATAAATCAAGATCTGGTACATGCTCCCAGATTAACTAGGGAGTTCCACCTCCAATCGCCCGTTAAGCCATCCCAGGGTCGCCTGGTGGTCTCCCATCAAGGGGGGGTGTGACAGGGTAAATAAAAGCCACCAGCTATGTGCCTGGAAAACCTATGTCTAGTCTGCAGTGCAGCACTGACTAGGTTAACTTCAGCTGGGAACCTCAGGACAATTAGTTGGATCCCAGCTGCCTAATCAAGGTGTGTTAAAACCCCAGGCTGTAGACACATGGAGCTGGCTGTTGAGGAGAGAGGAGTAAGCTGCTGAAGAGATTACTGATACAAGGTCTGTTAAGCAAAGTAGATGAACTGTCTGTCCCCTGCATAGATAAAGGGTAGTTGCCTTATTTATAGACTGTCTGCTAAAGAGAAACTGTTTTGTTTTGTCTGCTGCAAAAAAAAGCCATTTTCTTTTGTCTGCTGAAGAAAAGGCCATTTTCTTTTGTTTGCTAATGAAAAGCAATTTTTTCTTTTGTTTGCTGGTGAAAAGCAATTTTTGTTTTTGTGTGCTATATATCTTTTAAGGCTAAATAAATAAGCCTTGTCAAGAAACCCACATGTGTAGTTGCATGTACCCTGCAACATATGGTGTTCAGAAGTCCTGGGATTTTTTCAAAAGGCTCCTGCAGTTAAAGGGCCACACACACACACAAGAATGGAAGAACTTTTGAAAGACTTTCTGTGCGAGCAGACCAGACAGCAGGGACAGTTAATTCAGGAGCAGGCCCGGCTGCAAGCGGAGAGAGATGAAAGACTACAAGCAGCACAGGATGAGCGGATTGCCAAGCTGCTGACCCAATTCCAAGGGTATGCCAGTGCAGAACTGGCAAGCAGACCCCCGATAATCCTGAGGAAAATGGCTCCTGAATGAGGATCCATAGGCTTTTTTACTGACATTTGAAAGAGTCGCCGAAGCTCAGGGCTGGGCTGCAGATCGCTGGGCAACTGCTTTGGTCCCGCTCCTCATAGAAGAAGCCCAGGCCTCATATCAGGGCCTCCCTACAGATCAGGCAATGGACTACCGACAAGCAAAAGCCGACATACTGGATCGCTTAGGTCTGACCCCAGAGACCTACCGGCAGCAGTTCCGGAACATGAAGTACACCGCTAAGATGAGACCCCGGGTCCTCGCTCAGTGATTATTGGACTTGTGTACGCGTTGGATACAACCTGAGGTGTGCACTAAGGAGGCAATTCTTGAGCAGGTGGTTTTGGAACAATTTCTACAAATAATACCCCCTTCTGCACGCTCGTGGGTAAAACGCCACACTGCTGAAACCCTAGCTTTGGTGGTCCAACTCGGGGAGAACTTCCTGGACCTGACTCCACCGGCACTTGCGGATGCCCAAAGAGGGAGGTCCGATCAATGGGGAACCTACGGCCTGTCACAGAACCGCCAAGTCCAACGGAAGGAGCAGTCATTCCAGCAAGGACGGAGTCCAAATGCTGGTCCCCGCAGAGACCCTCATCTCCTTCCGGATGTCGGCTCGTCGCAAAGTGAGAGGAACTTCCGAGGACGTCACCCATAGGACCCACCAGATGCCTGGTCTCCAGTATCCAGTCCAGCGGAGCGCTATCCCCGGCCCCCTCCTGCGAGGGAACCCTCTCCATGTTCCGCCTGCGGAGAACAAGGCCACCGGTATGTGGACTGTCCACAGATGGATTGTTCATTGAGCAGAACCGTCGCCTCGGCCTTTACTGGAGAAAATTACAAGCCCTGGCTACTTCCAGCCCTGATTGGGGGAAAAACCGTCCAGGCCCTTGTATATTCGGGCTCTGGGAAAACTCTGGTCCTCTAGGAACTGTTACCGCCTAACGTGTGTTCTTTTGACTCCCCATGGAGCATAGAATGTATACACGGCAATATAAAACGCTCTCCGATGGCCAAAATCCGGCTACAGCTAAAAAGTCAGGAGGCTTACCTCGAAGTAGGAGTTGCTCCTTGGCTCCCTGCCCCCGTTGTGCTCGGTCGGGACTGGCCTTTCTTTTCAGACCAAATGGCCCCAGTCTTTCACGAGGAGCCTCCTTCTAGGGCTCAGGAGAACCCTGGCAAACTGTTCCCCTTCTCGGCAGACCTTTTTCCCAGTAGACACCGGGTTCAAAAGACTCGGAAGCAAGGGTTGTGGTGGGGGGGGGAATGAGGGTTAGTGGAGGGGGGTCTTGGCTGAGTTCTAGGCGGTAATGTGCTGGGGGGTCTGTCGCTGATTGTCTCTGCGTTTCTCCACTGGGAATGCTGTGCTACGGCGCCAGTTGCCGAGATTGGAGGTAGCAGGAACATCAGGTAGATGGGTGGACTTGGCCTCTCTTCGGGGGGGGGGAGGGGGGTTCCCTCTGGTTGTCTTCCTCAAGTCCTCGGCGGGTCTGTCGCGGCAGTATGGGCTTTAGGAAGGTTTCGGTGGGGAGCTGGCGCTCCCGGCCCATAGCGGGAGATGAGGTTAGCTGGCTCTAGTGTTGCTTCTGGCTCGCCAGCCGTTCCGAAGCACGGGGGTCTCAGAGGAGGCGGGTTTGTTGGCCTCTCTTGGGGGAGGCTGTTGGGGTTGTGGAGAGGGTTTTCCGAGAGCCTTAAGGAAGTCCTGGATATCCTCTGGGTCCACAATGGTTATAAAGCGTCCATTTCTGGGGACCACCAGTTTGAAGGGGAATCCCCATCTATAGCGGATGCCTTGAGCCCTCAGTATAGTAGTTAAGGGTTTCATGTCTTTGCGCTGGTTGATTGTGAAAGCGGACAGGTCAGCAAAGACCTGCAGGGTGTCTTCTCCTATTTGGATGTCACCCACCCCTCTGCTAGCCGCCATGATTCACTCCTTTGCGGTTTAGGTGTGCATTTTGACTATGATGTCTCTGCGGCGGTTGGGGTCTGGGGATTTGGGACCCAGGGCACGATGGGCGCGATCCATAAGTAGCTCATGCTCCTGCAGATCCGGGACAAGCTTCAGGAAAATCTTGTTCAGGTATGCTTGTATGGCGTCCGGCACGATTGTTTCTGGCACATTTCTGATGCGGATGTTTTGTCTCCTCTGTCTATTTTCCTGGTCGTCGAGGGCGTCCCTTAGCTCGTTCACGAGGTTACCAAGCCTGTTTACCTCGTCCTCTGTTGTCGATTGAGTGTGGCAGACCTCCTCTACCTTTGTTTCTAGTGTGTCAGCGCGTGCGGTAAGGCTATCTACGTCGGATCTGAGGCCTTCTATGGCTGAAGCCAAATCTTCCTGGAACCCACGCCTGATTTTGTTAAATAGGGCCTCAAAGAAGTCTTTGTGCAGTCCGTTTACGGGCAGTTCAAATTGGATCTGCTCCGCACTTGTCCCGGTGTGGTCGGGGTCCGCGACGCCCTCTTGGGACTCGGCGGCCGGCTCCATCTGGCGTTGCGCGGGTGCAAAGAACTTAGTGACCGTATTTTGGGTCCGCTTGTTCTTTGGCAGCATTGCGCCTTCTTTGGGGGCGTCTCCGCAAGTCTGATAGTCCCCTCTATAATATTTGTATTCCCTTTTATTTTAGGGGGGGAGGTGTGAGAGTGTTGTGGAACTTCTGGGGTGTTTCTGGAGCTGCTGAGTATTTATTTATTTATTTGGCTCAATGCAGTGTTGCTGGGGAGGTAGGGGGTTGTGACACACTGAGGCTCAGGCAGCAGTTGGAAGTTGGTGGTTGGGACAATCAGCTGTATATTTCTTTAAGGGGAGCTGGTGCCTCAGAGGAGTGCTCCTTTAAGATGGCCGCTTCCTCCTCTGCCGCCACGTGGTGGGACCCGCAGTTCCCTCAGCGAGAGGGAACTCTCCCAGTGCTCTCCCCCGCCGCGATCGCCTGTTGGGGTATGTTGCTTGCTTTATTTAAGTAATTCTATCTCGGGGGGGGGGGCAAGCGGGGACCGCAGCGGAGCGACGCTGCACAGGCCTCCTCACGGGGCCGCGGGAGGCTGCCCCAGACGCTCTTCAGGCACAGCTCACGGAGGGGGGGGGTTTCCCTGAACACCACAGTCCGACCGGAGTCCACGGGACACCCGGAGCTCAGCTCCACCGCCTCTCCTACCTCCCGCCCTGCTCCTCCAGACGGCTCTTCCGATTTTGCGTGTGAGGCCGGGGAAGACTTCCACCGGGGGTCGGGGCTCACAGCAACCCCTCTCCGAATCGCAGGGAAAGGTCACGCTTATGCCCAGCTAGTCTTTGGGGTTCAGGGCTGTAAGGTTTGGGGGGGGGGGATTTGTTTATTTAGATGCTTAAATGTTGGTTATTCATTGGAGGGGCCCTGGAGCAAGTCTCTCAGGCAGCCATTCCTCTTGACGTCACAACCCTTTCCTCCCCTCATTCCCCCCCCCCCCGCCCTGCCCCTTCCCCCACCCCCCCAACCCTTTCCCCCCCCTCCCAACCCTCCCCCCCCCACACCCACCCCCCTCCTGAATTACCCCCCCCTCCCCATCCTCCCCTACCTGCCCCCCCTGTCTTTCCTACCGCCACCTACCAGAGCCGGGGGAGATGAGTCGGAGGGTGGCGACCCCAACCTGGGGCCTCCGACCCCTGCGATCGTGGTACAGCCCCCCAGAGAGAGAAAACCCTGGCCACTGAAGAGGACTATGCAGACTATATCCCTAACCCAAGAGGGTTCCGCAACAATCAGGTTGGATCCACCTTTTTCCCCTTGACCCCGATATGCCACCAGTCTACTCCTACCCCCCCACCCCTCTGCCACCACCACTGTCTCCCACCCCCTCTCCAATCCCCTATGCCCCCCCCCCACCCCTCCCCCCAGAGAGGCCCAGACCTGGGTCCCCATCACCATGCCAGCTCCCAAACAATCCAAAAGAAGAACTATTTACCCCTGAAACTGAGAGCAAACCATTATCCCCCCACACTGACCACCCCCCCTCCCCCACCCCCCAGCCCCCCTCCCCCCACCAATATCCACAGCCCCGCCAAAGGGAAGCAAAGCCCAGGACAAATACCACGTGACAGGACATACATAGAACTTACCAACGTCATGTATGAAAATGCTTACATCCAGGTTAAAATGTTGTGGTATAGATCCCCCCCCCTCCCTCCACCCCCCTTCTCCCCCCCCTTCCTCCCCTCCCCCCCTCCCCTCCTCCCTCCCCCTCTCCCCCTCCCCACTCCCCCCTCCCTCCCCACCCTCTCTCCCCACCCCCCCTCCCCCCTCCCCTCCAAATCAAATTAGAGAGTACTCTATGAGAGTTGTATATACTACTGAAAATGTGACAAAGCAGTCAGAAAGAATAACCATCCTCCCCCTCTCCCCCCCACCATTCAAAGAGGCTCAGGAATATGTCAATGATGAGTCCCACAGAAGGTATTTTGAGGATGTATACAACAATTGTGGGACTAGAAAGGCGCTGAAATGTTTAGAGGTATAATTTGATTAGGCTATGTCTACAAAACAACATTTTGTGGAAAGAAATGCTTTACTTGTTTGCACTCAGGTTTTTCTTCGTTTATTCTCTCCCCCCTTCCCCGCCTACCCTCCCCCCTCTCTCCCTCCTCCCCCCCTGCTCTATAACCCTCTCCTCCCCAGTTAGTCCCATGCCCCTTAGCCTACAAGACTCAAAGGCCACACTGCATCGCAAATTTAAACGGGAGGCAGCTTTCCCCTCATTTTACTAGGTGTCTCCATTAAACACAGTATGTTCGAAGACACGGAGGGTTTCGGACCATATACCTGGGTATCTCTCCCATTCCAGGCTTGGTGTGGATCCTGGCACCTTTCTCACTGTCGTGGGAAAGGTTACTCTTTTTGGGCCTGACAAAGGCCCGTATGTTCTTTTCTCCCCTTATGTGTCCACCCTTCCCCCCCCCCTCCAATCCGATGCCCAGAGACGCCCTATCCCTTCCCATCCACACCGACTAGGGACTTTCATCCTATGTCTGAAGAACGAGCTCTTGTCATGGGAAATCCAGGAGCATCAGAGCCTGGAGCTCTGGGAATACCCCCCATGGGACAATGTCTTCCATTAAATTAATCTCACTTAACGTCAAAAGACTCAATTCAGTAACAAAGAGGAAGCTTGTCCTCCAGGACCTAAAGAAATCAAAGGGAGACATTGTCCTCATCCAAGAGACTCACTTCTATTCCCCAACCCCACCCAACACATTCAAAAGTGTATTCCCCCAAGCATATTATGCATCCTCGCCAAGCAAAAAAAGAGGAGTAGCCATCCTTATACGGAATGGCGTCCCTTTTGTTCTATCCAAGTCACTCCCAGACCCCGATGGTCGGTTCCTGATACTACAGGGCACCCTGTCTGGCACCCCAATCACACATGTAAACATCTACGCCCCCAATGACAACCAACTCCCTTTCCTAAGAACACTCCTCCAAACCCTAGAACAGCAATCTTTCTCATCTCTGATTATCGGAGGTGACTTTAACATGGTCGCCTCTCACGCACTAGACAAATCGAACCCCGCACCCACCCTCCTCCCATCCTCTTCCACTCCATACACCATCCAATCCCAAAAGAAAGCTAAGAAATTTAGTGACATCATGGAGGAATACTCACTAGTGGATATATGGAGGGCTCAGCACCAGAGTCAGAGGGACTATACCTTCTCCTCCACCCCTCATCAGTCCTACTCGAGGATCAACTATTTTCTAGGTACTAGCAACATCTTCCAGGCGTCCTCCCAGTCAAACATAGGCCCAATCATCTGGTCCGACCATGCACCAATTGAACTTACCCTATCCATACCCTTTGTGAAAAACACCCAATACAGATGGAAATTAAATGATTCCATGTTAAACTGCCCTGACACAGAAATGGTACTCCGCCAAAAGCTATCAATGTTCTTTCAAATTAATGCAGGTTCAGTCTCCGCCCCAGCCATGCTCTGGGAGGCCCATAAAGCCTCCATCAGAGGAGACCTGATTTCAATCGCATCACACAAAAAGAAAATTAAACTTAAGCTCCAAAAAGAGATCTTAGACAAGATCACCAAGCTAGAACAGCAGCATAAAACTACGGCATCTAAAAAAACGCTTAAACAACTAAATCTAGCTAGATCTGCCCTCAAACAGACTCAACTCGAGGAAGTAGAGAAGGCCCTTAGGTAGTCGAAGCAAAAATTCTTAGATAAAGGCAATAAAGCTGACAGGCTTCTAGCCTCAAAACTCAGGGGCACGAGAGTCAAATCTCAGATAGCCCGCATACAGACACGGAACGGACAGACCACATACATAGAAAAAGAGATAGCACAGGAATTTGCAGACTTTTACTCTGACCTTTACAACCTTCACCCCCCAACCTAGGACCCGGTTAGCCTTAATACTATCTCACAATATCTAGAGCAATGCAACCTGCCCACCCTATCCCAGGAAGAGGTAGAGAAGTTAAATAAAAATGTCTCCCAAGAGGAACTATCTGAAGGCTTTAAATCACTCAAATTAGCCAAAACCCCGGGCCCAGACGGTTTCTCGAACTCTTATTATAAAATGTTTATGCCAATCCTCTCTCCATACCTATTAGATATGTACAACTCCTTCCTCCAAGGAGAACCTATCCCCGCTACAATTACAGCGGCAAATCTGGCTATAATCCACAAGGAGGGTAGAAACCCGCTCCTCTGCGGTAACTACAGGCCCATCTCCCTGTTAAATACCGATCTCAAAATCTACAGTAAGATCTTGGCAAACAGGCTAAATCCAATTCTCCCTAGACTCATACTGTACACATAGATCAAGTAGGTTTTGTGTCAGGAAGACATGCCTCCGACAACACCCGCAAAATTGTGGATATAATAGACCACGTGCATCTCACCGGATCCAAAGCAATGATTCTGAGCCTCGACTCTGAAAAAGCGTTCGACAGAATCAAATGGTCTTTTTTAGACCAAACAATGCTGAGGTTCGGCTTCAGTGGCCCTTTCCTAGAGGGAATGAGAGCCCTCTATCAAAACCCGACAGCGTATGTCAAACTATCAGGCGGATTCTCGGACCCAATAAAAATCAGGAACGGGACCAGACAGGGCTGCCCGCTTTCCCCCTTGTTATTTGCCCTAACCATTGAACCTCTAGCGGCCAAAATCAGAGCCGAAAAAAGTATCAAGGGGATCCAAATTGCGGACCGAGAGTACAAAATTTCCCTATTCGCGGACGATGTGATTCTGACCCTCGATGACCCCCTTTCCTCCCTTCCTAGCCTTCAAAGGCATCTGACTCAATTTGGGCAGGTCTCTGACTATAAGGTCAACATAGACAAATCGAAAGCCCTAAATATCTCCCTCACTCCCCAGACGTGGAAACTTATCCAAGCCCACTACAAATACAAGTGGAGCTCCACCTATATAAAATATCTGGGGGTCAAAATTTCAAACTTGTATAACTCCCTTTATCAACACAATTACCCCCCCTTATTTGACCAGATTAAAAAGGACTTGGAAACGTGGAAAAAACACCAAATTTCCTGGTTTGAAAAGATAGTGTCCATAAAAATGAATGTCCTCCCACGGTTACTATATTTCTTCCAAACCCTCCCCATCGTAGTGCCACGCCCAGCTCTAAAGAATATCCAGTCATTAATGCTCCAATTCATTTGGAACGATAAGAGACCTAGGGTTCCAAGGTCAGTGATGCTCTCCTCAAGAGCAAGAGGAGGCATGGGGGTCCCCGACTTAGTCAGATATTACCTCGCAGCACAATTGAAGCAGGCTGTAGTTTGGAATTGCGACCCAGCCTCGGCCTGTTGGCTCGCAATAGAGTCACATTACGCACAGCCTCACTCCATCCAAGTAGCACTTTGGACCACAGGAGGGAGAGGGAGTGGGCCACAGAGGTTTGGCCTCAGAGCAATGAGATGCACATGGGACGCATGGCTCAAAAGCAAAGGGAAGTATGGTCTGCTAGCTTCTCCCTCCCAGCTCACCCCACTCTTTGGGAACACCAACTTCCCGCCAGGGTGTTCCACAAGACAATTTGACCAATTCCAGGCTCTCAATATTAGGATGGTTGCCGATCTACTGCAGAAGGGAGAGATCCTAACTTTTCAGGCATTAAAGAACAAATTCCAGACCCAAGACCTCCATCTACTGCTGCGGCACAGTTTATTCGAGCATTTGCCCGTTCTGTGCCGCAGCAGTAGCCTGGCGCGCGCCCGAGAGTGACGGGCGCGCGCCGAAGCAACGGAAGAGCGCCCTCCGATCGGGGCGCTCTCCCTACCGCTGCTGGGTCCGCCGGGTCCCCCGGAACCCCCTGCCGCTGTCCCGCGATCGCGGGACACCAGGGCTCCCTCGGGGAGCCCCTGGACGCGCGTGCAGGGGGCGCACGCTCCCGAAGACGCGTGACCGCGC
Organism: Ascaphus truei; assembly: GCF_040206685.1. Classification (NCBI taxonomy): domain Eukaryota; kingdom Metazoa; phylum Chordata; class Amphibia; order Anura; family Ascaphidae; genus Ascaphus; species Ascaphus truei. The sequence goes on along the minus strand of NC_134486.1, from coordinate 224,067,107 downwards.
GTCTATGACGCGCGGCACGCCGAGGGGCGGCCACTAGCAAGCCGGGAAATCTCCCGGCTTGCGGATCTGGCCGCAGTGTAATAAACTGTGTCGCCAGTGTATTTAAATATTTACAACTTAGGCACTTCCTACACTCACTGTCTCAAACCTCCAAATTCCCCCCGCTGACCCGATTTGAAACCATATGTCTCAAAGACATATACCAGAGAGGCCTGATATCACAGATATACAAAAGCACGGAACCGACATCAGACCCCCCAAAGCACCGATATATGCAAAAATGGTCGGACGAACTAGGTCTCCCAATAGACCTGGAAGACTGGGAGGACATTTGGGAGCAAGCCCCTAAAACCTCAATTTGTACGACGATAAAAGAAAACATCTATAAAAATATATTCCAGTGGTACCTGACCCCGGCTAGGCTGAGCCAGGTCTACCCCGGCACACCGGACCTGTGCTGGAGGGGATGTGGTCAAAAAGGAGACATGGCCCACATTTGGTGGTCATGTCCGGAGATCCAGAAGTTCTGGACCAAGATCCAGACACTTATCTATGAGATCACTGGAATCCCTCTCCCCCTGGACACCCTGACCATGGTGCTGAGCAAACCCATAGATGACCTCCCCCCACCAATGTCCCGGCTGATCAGGGCCGTGCTGACAGCGGCCAGATGCTCTATAGCGGCAGCCTGGAAACAGATTAAGGCCCCCTCGAGAACCACAGTAGTGAGAAGGGTTAACGAGGTCATGACTATGGAGAAGCTTACGGCCATGCTCCAAAAGAAAATGCCCCAGTTCTGGAACACATGGGACCCCTGGATCGAGAGATAAACCCCCAAAAAGTCAAAGCACATAGGTCTAGCAGCCACCCCCAAACAATTGGAGAGCTACACCGGGACACCTCTGGGCAAGCCCACATACCCCCCTCCCCCTCCTTCCCCCCCCTCAAAAGTGTTTGTCTCCTCCTCCCCCCCCCTTCTCTTCCCCGTACTCTTTTTCCTACTGAAAAAGGAAAACTGTTATTGGTCCTTCTCTGGAAATAATGAGCACAAATGTTGTGGGCCCACGACACTACTGTATGTAAATTTATCTGTGACTGTGACCAATAAAAAAATTGTTACAAAAAAAAAAGACTCGGAAGCAAAGACGCTCTGACAAACAGGACTGGTTGCAGAAATCTGGGTCTCAAGGTGACCATTCTAGTAGTCAGAGGTCACAAGTGATGGCTGGGGATGGCCAGAGGGAGGGGGATATGGGCTCTGGAGATTTACCAGACCTGTACCTCCCTGACTTTCGCCAGAAGCAAAGGGAAGCCCAAGTCCTTGCTAGAAAGTATAACAAGGTGGTGAAAATTGATGAGCAGATTTTAGATGCACAGGGGGTGATAATATTCCCCCATTTTGAGCTATCAAATGATATCCTATATAGGGTGAATAGGCAGACACAAACAGGGGAGTTCACCAGACAGATATTGGTTCCCAAGGCGCTTGTTAAATCTGTGTTCACTCTAGCCCATACTGTCCCTTGGGGTGGTCACCTGGGCAGGGATAAAACATTGGACCGTATTTCATCCCAATTCTATTGGCCAGAGATGCATAGTGATATTGCTAAGCTATGTGCGGCATGTCCGGAGTGCCAGCTAACTAGTCCAAAAGGACAAAAACCAGCCCCTTTGGTTCCTCTACCCTTGGTGTCAGTTCCCTTTGAGAGGATTGGGGTAGACTTGGTAGGACCTCTAGAACCTTCTGCGAAAGGACACAGGTTTATCCTTGTAATAGTTGATTATGCAACAAGATATCCTGAGGCGTTCCCCCTGAGAACAGCAACGGCGAAGCAAGTAGCCAACAAGTTGTTGGAACTGTTCTCACGGGTTGGACTTCCCCAGGTTATGTTGACAGACCAAGGTACAAATTTCATGGCTAAACTGATGCAGGATGTCTTAAAGTTACTAGAGGTCAAGTCTGTTCGGACATCGGTCTACCATCCACAGACTGACGGATTGGTGGAAAGATTTAACCAAACTCTAAAAGGGATGCTGAGGAAATTTTTAGATTCAGAGAAGAGAGCCTGGGATGAACTTCTCCCTTTTCTGCTGTTTGCAGTGCGGGAAGTTCCCCAGGCCTCCACAGGATTCTCTCTATTTGAATTGCTCTATGGCCGCCAACCTCGGGGTATCCTAGACCTCCTAAAGGAGTCCTGGGAGGAACAGCGGTCCCCTTTTAAGAATACCCTGCAATTTGTACTAAACCTTAGGAAGCACCTAGATGTGGTCGGCCATTTTGCCAGGGAGAATCTTAGATCAGCCAAGGACAGTAAGGAGAGACATTACAATCAGAATGCTCGCATGAGAGTGTTTCACCCAGGAGACCAGGTGATGTTATTGTTACCCAGTTGCGAGAGTAAACTCCTGGCCAAATGGCAGGGCCCATTCGAAGTACTCTGTCGTACGGGTGATGTGGATTACGAGATCGCTCAACCAGGCTCCAGGAAGGGTAAACAAATTTACCATGTGAACTTGCTGAAACCCTGGAAGATGCAGCGGTCTCTATTCATCCACCCGGTGGAGGAGCAAACGGACTTGGGTCCTCAGCCTCCACGGGAGAACATCGTGAGTGACGATAAAATCCCAATGGGTAAACAGTTGTCCTCTGAACAAAAAGGGGACTTGTTAGCAATAATTACACCATTCCATGATGTTTTTTCTGATTTGCCAGGACAAACTAACTTAATTTCCCATGTGATCGAGACAGCACCTGGGGTAAAAGTACGTTCCCGTCCTTATTGGTTGCCTGAAGAGAAGGAGGTACAAGAAATGTTACACTTAGGAGTGATTGAGGAATCATGCAGTGAGTGGTGTAGTCCACTAATTATGGTCCCTAAACCTGATGGGAAGGTAAGATTTTGTGTGGACCTCCGTAAGGTCAATGCGGTATCCAAGTTTGATGCATATCCGATGCCAAGGGTGGACAAATTAATTGACGCCCTTGGTAACGCGGAAAATATATCCACGCTGGACTTGACAAAAGGATACTGGCAAATACCCTTAGAGGAAAAGTCCAAATGCAAAACAGCTTTTGCCACTCCCATGGGTTTATACCAGTTTGTGACAATGCCATTTGGACTGCATGGATCCCCAGCCACATTTCAGAGACTCATAGATAAGGTACTGAGGCCCCTTAGGACTTATGCCGCAGCCTACCTAGTTGACATTGTCATATATAGTAAACACTGGCGGGTCAATCTAAATAGGCTGAAAGCGGTCCTTAAATCTCTAAGAGAGGCAGGCTCACAGCCACCCCTAAGAAATGTGCCCTGGGTAAGGCGGAAACCAAATACTTAGGGTATGCAGTGGGAGGTGGAAAAGTAAGGCCACTAGCCGACAAGGTAGTTGCCTTGAAAGAAGTTCCGACGCCCCAAACAAAAACGCAGGTATGCTCTCTGCTGGGTTTAGCAGGGTACTACCGGCGGTTCATCCCCAACTATTCGGAAGTGGCAGCCCCTTTAACGGACCTCACAAAAAAGTGTGCCCCTACACAAGTGGTATGGTCAAGGGAGTGTCAGAGAGCTTTTGAGGACATAAAAAGGTGTCTATCAGAGGGTCCCATCTTTAGAAGCCCAGACTTCAACAGCCCTTTTATAGTGCAAACAGATGCATCAGAGATAGGGCTAGGGGCAGTGTTGTCAGAACAGTTTGAGGGAGTTGAACACCCTATCCTTTTCCTGAGTAGGAAATTGTTCCTGAGGGAAAAAAACTACTCAGTGATTGAGAAAGAGTGCCTCGCAGTAAAGTGGGCAATAGAGGCTTTGAGGCATTACCTTGCAGGAGTTCATTTTACTTTGGTGACGGACCATGCTCCACTGAAGTGGTTAAATAGTATGAAGGATTCCAATGCTAGATTGACTAGGTGGTATATTGCCCTCCAACCCTTCTCATTTGAGATCCAGCACAGGCCGGGAAAAGATAACGCAAATGCTGACTTCTTTTCTAGAGAAGGGGTGGATGATCGGGCTTTAGCAGTGCGTAGCCCCAGCCACACACTAACACGTTGGAGGAATGTGACAGGGTAAATAAAAGCCACCAGCTATATGCCTGGAAAACCTATGTCTAGTCTGCAGTGCAGCACTGACTAGGTTAACTTCAGCTGGGAACCTCAGGACAATTAGTTGGATCCCAGCTGCCTAATCGAGGTATGTTAAAACCCCAGGCTGTAGACACATGGAGCTGGCTGTTGAGGAGAGAGGAGTAAGCTGCTGAAGAGATTACTGAGACAAGGTCTGTTAAGCAAAGTAGATGAATTGTGAACTGTCTGTCCCCTGCATAGAAAAAGGGTAGCTGCCTCTTTTATAGACTGTCTGCTAAAGAGAAACTGTTTTGTTTGGTCTGCTGAAGAAAAAGCCATTTTCTTTTGTCTGCTGAAGAAAAAGCCATTTTCTTTTGTTTGCTGATGAAAAGTCATTTTTTCTTTTGTTTGCTGATGAAAAGCTATTTTTGTTTTTGTGTGCTGTATATCTTTTAAGGCTAAATAAATAAGCCTTGTCAACAAACCCACGTGTGTAGTTGCATGTACTCTGCAACAGGGGGGTTCTGCCAGGACAGCACCTTCGATTCCTGCGCCTTCCGATTTACCGGTTCCTACTTTCTGTTATGGCGGAGCGCTCCACTTCAGCATAGGAGCGTGAGCGCGGGAGTGACCTCTGCACGAGGAGCGGCCTCGGCCCATGACGCCGGTGTCTGGGAGGAGGAGACAGCAGGCTGGCTGAAGAACACCGTGGGGCAGTGCCGGGGAAAAACCAGCACTTCAGCACAGGAGTCCAAAACAGGCCTCTGCGTGGAGAGTAGCAGCAGGCCTCAGGAAACGCAGGGTAACCTCTGCTAGGGGAGGATGCAACAGGTAACAGGAGCCAGTGCTGGCAAACCAGCGCTTCAGCATAGGATTCCGAAACAGGTCTTTGCGTGGAGAGTAGCAGCAGACCCCAGGAACGCAGGAACACATACCTCTGCATGGAGAGTAGCAGATCTCAGGATACTCAGGAACTAATAACGAGAATTAGAGAAGTTAGTAAACAAACGAAGCTAGCCATGAGGCTTGTGGCAGAACACAGTAAAGCCCAGAGAAGGATTATGCTCGGCATTGAATCAGTGCCATAGCCCAGCATATAAAGGGCGGCGAGCCAATCACAGGAGGAAGTGTGTGAGCATTCCTCCAATGACGGAGCACAGGGCTGAAGCTGCAATGAGAGACAGCACATGTGCCATTGATTGCCAGAAGGAGACTTTGTAAACTGCAGAGATCTGCAAGGCTAGAATCAAAGCCAGTAGCGGATTCCTTACACTACCTTCCGGGGGTGTGCGAAAGGTCCCGTCCATTTGCGCATCTCGGCGCATCACGCTGCTGTCTCGGGCATGCGTGCGGCATGCACATGCACCATTTAAAGGCACCAGCTCCTGTAATAACACTTGGACTAATCTCAGGTGGGCTACACCTGTGCCATATCCAGCCTCAGGCTATTATCGCTCTACCTCCATCTAGCCACTCCTTCCCGCTCTCCCTCATTGGTGCTCTCCTGTATATAGCCTCATTAAGCCCTCTGGTTGTTGCTGAGCATAGACCTTTCTGGAGTACCTGTCTCTGTTATTCCGAATTCCTGTTGTGGCCCTGCTTGTGCCTGACATGTCTCTTCTTGTTCCCCTGGATCACGGCTTGTTTAACAGACCTCTACACTCTTTACTCCACATCCACGGCTTACCGGCCTCGACCATTCTACGCTCTCCAACCCCAGACCATAGGCAAGTACCCGTTACCTTCTCCACTTTCCAACTCTGATCCGACTATACGTTCACAACCCTGCAATCTGGGCCCACCCTGTGGCTTAGGGCGGTGGTTATATATCTTCCCCACCTCAGCCATGCGGTCCAGTCCAGGTTGTAGTGAGCATCCGTGACAGGTGGTACAGGACCCACAAAAATGGGAGGGGTGGGAATAGGACTATTGTACTTTCCCAAAGAGAATACTTTTGGATCCATGTTTGAACAATAGACTTAATGTTAAGTTTGATATCAATGCCTTTTTGGTTTAGGTTCTTGTTGTCTCTTTCTACATCCTCTGTATATGCTATATGTATATTTGTGCTATTTGTTTAATCTATTTTGACAGTCACTTTATTATACAATGATTATTGACCGTATATCTGACCTGCAACATCATGATTCATTTTTACATTTATATATTTTCCTATTGCTAATTTGTAATCTCATAATGGATATATTTTTTAACTATTTATATTTTACTCATCAATAATACTACTGTATTTCTTGCCTCAAGTCTGTTTTTGGTTTTTATTGTTACGTAGTTTTAACTTTTTGAGTCAAAGTGGTTTAATTTACCCACCTATATGATACTGAGGGGGGTATATCTGAATATATGTTTAGTGGCCTACGTTTAGAGTTTTCTATATGTTAGATTGGGTGTGACTAGTTTTAAAAAGTCTGTCATACCACAAGATCTTTCTTATCTATATACTTTTTTTATTTATATACTGTGCTTTGTACTGTACAGTATGTCTATTTTGCAATAGTTTATGGGTGTCATGACTAGCACATTTGTTTATCATCTCTTGTGTGAGTTGGGATGTCATTTGTGTCAGCTTGCGCCATTACGTCTATCGTCGTCATTTGCCTCTTATGGACTATAAGAAAGGGGATCCCGGCATCACTCTCCATAGCCCCCATGGAAGCTCGTGGAGTGAAACACGTAGGGTGTGATCAGTGTTTGGAGCATCACTGTGCTGTGCTGTGGAGACTACCGGCTGCAGTTCCCGTTTGTACCTCCTTTTGATTACATTATACCCAAAAGTGCTGCAACGGTTGGTGCACTTGTAAAAGAGGGAGTGCTGTGCAGCAGCCGGCAGCAAACTCTGCATCTGACCCTGGGTGGTCTCAACGTTTGTATTGAATCACTGCTGGTGAGTGTATTACTATTTATCCACGTACCATCTGGATGTTTGCTGAGTATGCCTGGAACCATCTCTAAGTTGGTTACTTGAACAACCCCAATGCCTGATTCCCTCACTTAACATGTGAGTGAGTTACCTCTACACCTGGTTTATATCAGTTAAAGCAATCCCACACAGTTAGACTATATTTTCTCTGCTGTTCATTTTTCCACTCCTGGAGAATATTTGTGGTCTGAATCTCATTTTCTCTATATACAACTAGAGTCAGATCGAAAAAAATGTATCAAAAAATCATGAATATCTATTATAATGGAACTCTATTAACATACTACAATCCATCAGATTATGACTTGGTTATTGGAAAAAATATAACAATTGAATAATAATTTATTTTATAGTGTTTATCACACTAATAATATAATGAGACATCTGAAAAACAAAACATTTATAAAAAGTCCTAAGTAATGAAAAATTAAAGCAAGAAGTAGTAGTAAGACACAAGAAACATATAGAATTGATAATGTGGTGGATGAATTGAGTGGGGGAAAAGGGGGTTGAGTTGTAGTAGCTTAGATATTTCAGGACAATGTCATGAGAGGGGAGGACAGAATCCTAGGGAGAAGGAGTGACCTCTTCACTGCTCCTTGTACTATAAAATGCAGCACAGGTCTAGCTCCTCTTTCATCTCATTGGGGAAAACTATGTCCATTCTATTAATCCCATAGGCTTCTCTATGGAGGAGTGCTTTCTGTTTATCTCCCCCCCCCCCCCCCCTCGCCTCAGTCCTTACCGGCTTCAAACTCTTACATCTCAATTTGCTCAAGTTATTTAATCTACTGTAGATACAAAATGCCACTGGAGAATATCAATTACGCCTTCTGATTGCAATTTTGTGTTCATTGTATCGCAATCAAAACTTGTGGGGGGTTGTCCCATGTAGTATAAACCACAAGAACATTTCTAAGCATTTATTACATGATCTGACCCACATATAAAAAATTATTTAATCAAAAACATTTACCTTTCTAATGAATGTGATGGAATTGCCCACATATTTTAGTATTGCAAGACCCACAAATCAGAAAGGGGAAAGTGCCTATCCTAGATTTACCAGATCATGAATGTTTGTCTCTTATCATCATTTGGTAATATAGCACATACTAACTTGTCTCTCAAGGATGGTACCCTTTTGAAAGAAAATAGTAGTAAATTCTTAAAATGCTGAATACTGTTGCTGGGTTAATCTTTGACCTTATCAGAGGATGAATTTCTTTTGCGATAGGAGATAAAGTGTATAAGTGTCCTAACCATAGTACATTAGGTCAGTCTTAGACAGTTTGTGGTCAGGCCAGATCTAACAAAGGTGTCGCTCCAAAAAAATGTTATGTAGCACAGGGGAGTTCTCTGCAGTTATTGATCAGTATAATGTTATAATATGAAGTATTTTGTAAATTATGCCTTTAGTTTGATATTTTTATTATTATATTTTGAATACATTTTTCTACATTCATATTTTCTTGTGTAAATGTGCAGTGTTTTTTTGTCAACCATATTTGGAAGTTGATAGTCTATACAGATGTAGCAGGCATTATTGCACCATCTGATGCAATAGGGCATTAGCCTTGCCCCCTTTTTTTTTTTTTACCAAGGCTACTGCATTAAGAATGGGTTCTACATCTGTTGTCCTTTTATTGTTGTTATATTCATTGCATTTTTTTGAGTGCTCCCTGTCATATATACTATTTCCATGTCAAAATAGGACAGCAAGTCCAAAACTGAAGAACCTTAGCTGCCATTCCCACCAACACCTTCTGTCACTTGACCCATGCAACCTGTAATGCTAGATTAATTCTAGTTTGTAGTGCTGGCTGTATTTTTATGTGACCCACTGATAGTGCCATACTTTTTGTTGTCCATGGCACACTCCTGTCTTCTTATGTGACCTACAGTAGCTCTTTCCTGTCTTCTTTCTTTTTCCTCTGCAGCCATTGTCTGCAGATTTTATATAGGTTTTTTTCTGCAATGTGTTCACTACTTGAAGTGAGGGTCCGAAATTTGACTAGAAGTTACTACACTAGTTTTAATGGAAAATCAAAGGGGCAGCTACTCAGAGTTTATCATGGCTTCAACTAGCTCAAAGCTATCTTTAAATTTACTGTCATGCTGCATAATTACTAGCATCCTATCTACTAGGAAGAAAATTCGTGGAATACTTTTGATGATGCTACAGTAGTGTCATCACAGCTGACTGACCAACTTATATACTTTCAAAACTGCAAACATCTCCCTTATGAGGTGCCAAAAATTGGGCAAAAAGAAGACTCCATCTAGATGTGTAATGTGCTCCATAATATTGTTTTTTTTTTATACCTAATGTTATGATTTCATTCTACAAAAACAGTGGCAGTACAGATTTAGCCAGACTTACTGTTTTCGGTGCCACTCAAAATTAAGTGTAAATTCCTGCCCAGTGACTGCAACTCTGCCACGCTCCGAAAAATTGGGTTTTGCGGTGGTCGTAGTACTCTGTAGTGCCAATAGGCAGTGCTAGTACTGTACAGTATAACTTTAATCTAAATGCAATGTAACCCACTACTTATTCCTCCATATATTTAATTAGACAAAAGGTATTTTTGAAGTATGACATATTAATATAGTAAATTAGAGCCTAGAGATAAATAACAAAGACTTTGTAAAATAATAAAATCTTCTTCAACCAACATCTTCTTCTGGCTGTCTCTTGTACAGTTTCACCTGTAAAATAATTGTGAGATTGTTATTTATTAATAATCGAACAGAAATAGATGCATGAATTACACTGTGCTCTTTGAATTGAATTTGTGTGCATGCGCATACTACCGGTATGTGTACCCTTTGGAATGCATAGGCAGTTTATTTGTGTGCATGTGTGTAACAGGTATTGCCAGTTGAATGGGACACATATTTTACCTTAATTATCCATTATCACTGGATATGTTTCCTACACAAACAAGGTGTTGACATTGATCAGCCTACCAAATCTGCAATAAAGGATCAAAACAAGGATAAAACAATAACAAAAAAAATAAATTACATCTTCTTCGGACTGTCTATTGTACAGTTTCATCTGTAAAATACTTGTGAGTATTATGTATTAATAATCGAGAAGAAATAGATGCATAAATTACACTGCGCTCTTGTAAGGAATCGGGGAACATGCCCTCTGCGATGCGTTCCCTCCTTACCTATTGTCTCACAGTCCTCTACTCTGGCACCAGCACGTGTGCGCAGCCCCGCTCTACTTACAGAGCACACGCGCAGCTCTTCTAGAGTGCCACGGAGCTTAGCTCCTCTCTTCTCTCGCGCATGGCACGCACACGTGACATCGTGCACCGTTCCCCAGCTGCGTGGCAAGTATTTACAGCCCACTTGTCTCCTGCACACTTGAAGAGCCATACAGGAAGAGCTACCCCAATGTAATGTGGGACAAGTAGAAAATGTTCAAAGTTTTATTAAGTTAAAATAACATAGAGACAAAGGGCCTCATGCAGTAAGCGCCGAAAAGGCTTTTTTCGCCATTTTTCCACAAAAAATTCCTTCACAATTCAGTAAGTGCCGAAAAGTGGCCAAAAGAAGCAATTTTTGTTCCCGATAAAAACTTATCGGCATGTGGGTGTCGATAAGCCACTTTTCAGCACCTTTTGAAATCGTCTGAATTCTAGTAGGCCCGATCAGCTTTTCACTGCTGATCGGCACTCTAGAATTGAGATTTTTACGCCAATTCGTCCCGCCAACTAAAGTTGGCAAGTTGGTGGTGGAGAAGCATCGGCAAGGTCGAAACTTAGAAAAAATCAGGCCTTTTTCCTGGTTGGGATTGATGCCGGGGGTCTCCGGAGCTAATACCCATTAATATCAGCACCGGAGCCCCCCGGCACGCATCCGAGGCAGGAAAAATGCATTTAAAGCCCACTTCATTACCTTAGCGGCTAACTGCTAAGACAATGAAGGGGTTAACCGTGCCAGGTTTATTGTGAGTAGCGGGGGTGGGTGAAGGGGGCATTTGGCCATTGGTGGTTGTTTAGGGCTTGCGGGGGGGTTGCGTGTGCACTTAACCCCTTCACGACCTTAGCGGTTAATACCGATACGGTCATGAAGGGGTTAAGCCCTGCCGCTACCCACCCGCAAGCCCTAAACAAATCACCGTTGGGGCTAATAACCACTTTGGCCACCCCCGCTACCCACAATGAAAAAAATTCACACACAACAGCCCCACACTAAATAAATAAATATATATATATATTACACCAACAACCCCTATACCCCCCTAACATACACATATATGCACATCAATGATACTATAGGCTGACGGGGGCCCTCGGGTGTTACCCGTGGGCCTGCAGTACCAATTCTGTGCCCCCCCCAAATTAATGTCAAAACACATACATACATATAAAGAAATAACCCCCCCCCTCCCCCAACACATACAGTATAGTAATGGGCACAATTACTATTATCCACAAATGGATAATAGTGCATTTGCCCATTTAAAACACATAAAGAAGAATAAATAGAATAAATACATATTGCACTCACCCTTGTCCGGCTGCCACGATGAAGGCCATCCTCATCTTCATCACCGTCCATGCCCCCTCCGATGCTGCAAAACATAAAGAAGAATAAAAACAGCCAATGTAATGTCCCCTAACCCCTTAATCACCATAGCGGTTATTAACCGCTTCAGTCATTAAGGGGTTAACCCACCCTCACCCACCACTTGGGAGGCCTAAATACACTCCCCCACTACCCCCAACCCCGTGAGGCCTAATCACCCTCACCCAATACCCAGCCGGGAGGCCTACCCACATACCCTTGGGGCCAATACCCCCTTCCCCCACTCCCAGTACCCACAATAAAAACAATACACTGCCCCACAATAAACATCATTATATTTCTTAAATACATAACCCACCCCCTGTGCCCCCCCATAAATACATTATGTATTATTTTACATACAGGGTTAATCCCCCAGGCCCACGGGAGTCCCTGGTGGCCCTGACGGGTCACCTCACAGACCTACAGTAGCCCAGCACCATGTTTCAAACAGGGTCTGAAGGCCTGTGGTTGGTCCCTTCCAGGCGCCATGGTCCAACAGGTGGTCTCCGTAGGTCACCGTGGGCCACAATGGTGTCTCCACGGTAGGCCCGCGGATGTCTGGGGGGCCCCGGGTCAGACCCACAGGTGTCTGAGGGGCTTCGGGTGGTACCCACGGGGGTCTGGGGACCCACGGGTGGTCCCTATGGGTCCGCAGTGCCCCCACAGATGTGGGGCCACCGGTTCTTCCCCGCAGGTGTCCCCCGTGGACCCGGCAGCCTGGTACCCATGAGAAGCCCAAGGAGACCTCAGGTGGTCTCCATAGGTCCCCCACAGACCAAATGGAACCAAACCTGTATGTAAAAAAAATAAACATGCCCTATACATTAAATACAT
>NC_134486.1:224024688-224049688 GCF_040206685.1 Ascaphus truei | reverse complement strand
GGCTGTTTTTATTCTTGTTTATGTTTTGCTGCATTGGAGGAGGCATGGACGGTGATGAAGATGAGGATGGCCTTCATCGTGGCAGCCGGACAAGGGTAAATGCAATATATATTTAATGTATTTATTGTTCTTTATGTATTTAAAATGGGCACATTCACTATTATCCATATGTGGATAATAGTAATTTTGCACATTACTATACTGTACTATATGTGTTAGGGGGGGGCAGGGTGTCTTTATTGTAAAGTATTTGTGTTGTTGTTTTTTTTTGGGGGGGCACAGAATTGGTACTGCAGGCCTGCGGGTAACACACGAGGTCCACCGCCGGCCTCTAGTATTATTGCTGTGCATCACAAAAATGTAGTATATGTAATGGAGGTATAGGGGTTGTTGGGGGCACAGGGGGTGTATGTTGTTTATTGCAATGTTTATTGGGGGAAAGTGTCCCCAATAAACATGCTATTATGCCTTAACCCCTTCTTTGCCTTAGCGGATAGCCGCTATGGTAATGAAGCAGCATTAATGTATTTTAATAATATTGTGAGGGAGCAGGGGGTCCCCTGAGCTGAACCGCATTGATTTGTGGCTCAGGGACCCCCTGCTTCCCGAGCTACAGGCCCCGGTATTGGGCATCGGAGGCCAATGTCGCCGCCATCTTTATAGCGTCCAAGAAGCGACGTGGGCTCTATAAAGATGGCGGCGACACTGGCACCCGATGACACATACCGGGGCCTCTAACTCCCGCACACTATTATTAAAAATACATTAATGCTGCTTAATTACCATAGCGGATAGCCGCTAAGGTAAGGAATGATTGTTTATTTATATGTGTGTTTTACTCATAGTGTAGATGTGCAGAGGGTCTCCGGAGCTGAACCGCTTTGGTTTTAGGTCCGAGGACCCCTTGTTTCCCGAGATACAGGCCCCTTTATGGGGTGCCGGTATCCCTCTGCTTTGTTTACATTCCACGGTCACGTGATCGGGACATTTAAATGCAGAGGGATACCGGCACCTCATAAAGGGGCCTTTATCTCGGTAAGCAGGGGGTCCCCGGACCTGAAACCAATGCGGTTCAGCTCCGGAGACCCCCTGCACATGTACACTATGAGTAAAAATTATTTTTATAAATTTTTATTTTGCCAATGTTTGCGCAGAGAGTCTGGCGGATCTCTCTCTGCTGCAAACACATATCGGCAGAAACGGCGAATCGCCAGGTTATCGGGAGACGCTCTGTTTAGCCACCGGCTAATCGGCATTTTGCTTTCGCAGTGATTCGCCAGGGATTCGGCCCTTATTGCATACTGCAAGGGCAAATTGCCAAAATCATGCCAATAGGGAACACTTGCCGAGAGCACTTTTTCGGCGCTTACTGCATAGAGCCCAAAGTCCTGACAGATACTCTAGAGTATCTGTCAGGACTTTGTCTCTATGTTCTTTTAACTTAATAAATCTTTGAACTTTTCTACTTGTCCTATGTTACATTGAGGTAGCTGTGTATGGATCTTCAAGTATGCTGATTATTCACCTGGTAGCACACCCTGCTGGAAACACTGCTTGAAGGCTTGTATTTATTTTTACTCTGACGCTGCCATCCGGTGCCTTCTGAGTAAAGCTTTTTCACTCAGCTGGGGATTCATGCTGCATTGGAGCTACTAAGAGTCCTTACGGTGACGTCTCCTGTCTTTATACCTTACGCCTACCTTTGTGAACCCTGAGACGAATCCGCCCCTTTGAGTGGGGATTGTATGCTCACCGGAGTATTCAGATGTCTGCCCGGCAGCTTCTCCTGCGCTGATGCCCCGACGCTTATTTCTGTGATCCCCCAAGTGAGGTTGCCTGCTTTGTCTGCCCAAGCTGCTGAGAGCCCACTGAGGATTGCACATCCGCCGGAGATCTTGGATGCCTGCTCGGTGACTTCTCCTGTATTGGCACTGTGATATCTGCCTCTGACCCCCCCCCCCCGAGTAAAGGTGCGGTCTCCGCGGTAGTTCGTGGTGTACCCGAGCTGCCGAATATCCGACTGGTGGTCCGTGAGTAATAATTTGCAACATCATTGTGCTGAAGGTGATCAGCCAGTTGTATTACAGCCACATTGTTTCATCTTATCAGGGATAAGACTTACAAGCTTATACGATTATATTTATCACATTGACTGTGTTTCCTAGCTCTATACCCCTTTTAAGGTTTTTGAACACCGGATCAATGGGGCTATTTTTAGTCCATTATCACATATACACTTGTCTCCTGCAGCCAATCCTTGCCTCCGCGGAGGCCGCGCCTCCGTTCCACCCCTTTTGTGACTGGTTCCTGTGTGCTTTAAATATCCTGCAGTTCCTGTCTTACAGTACATTGCTGAGCATAACTAGTTGTAGCCTTGTGCTTCCACGTCTGTTGTGCCTTGCTCCCTATCTTATGCTTCTCTCTATAGTTAACCCTTCGTGTACCGACCCGGCTTCTACTTGGAACTCCTGTGGATACTGACCATGGCTTACACTCGACTCTGCTAATTTCTCCAAACCTGACCACGGGTACACGGGCTACTACTATTCTGATCTCTCCAACTCCAGACCTCGGCTATACGAACTTTGACCATCTAACTTCTCCAATCAAAGACCTTGGCAAGTATCTGGACTAACCCACTCTCTCCATCCCAGACCCGGCTACATTGACAATCCGCCTGCCAGGCATGTTTCCGCTGCTGTGGGTGCGTGGTTCAATACATCCCCACCTCAGTACCGGGGTCCTGTCTTGCTCGTGGGCAGCGCAAGCATTATAGTATGCTCAGCCCAATGAACATGGACCCCCCTGAGGTGGGCCAAGCCCTGTCTTCTATTTCTGTGCATTTTCAATATTTAGATTGCTTCCCAGAGTCAAAGTCTGGCAACGGTTTCTATCAACCAATCTCATCCAGAATTGTTAGGCCTGCTGCTCTCTCGGTCTCTTTCCCTTCAGCCTCTCTCTTGAGCCACGTCTCCCCACTCCCAATCGCTATGCAGGAGATCCCCACGGATGCCGCAGTTTCCTCAACCAATATGACATACAGTTCAAGTTAACCCCTTCTCGCTTCTCTTCTGATAGATCTAAAGTGGTGTATATTATTGCTTTATTTACCAGAGATACGTTGGCTTGGGCACCCCCCATCTGGGAGCAGAGACCGTAGCTTGTCCAGGATTTCCCATGATTCAAGAAGGAATTTAAGTAGGTCTTTGATACTCCTGGCCGTAGGATTACTGCTGCTTCTTCATTGTTCCACATTTCACAGGGTCACAAATCGGTTACCAGATACGCTCTGGAATTTCGGACCATCGCGGCAGAGACTGGCTGGAACAATGAGGCGTTATCTGCAAGCTTTCTTGCAAGGTCTCTCCGAGACATTAAAGAATGAATTAGCCGCTCATGAAAGACCCGCGATGCTAGAAGATCTTACTGCTGTATGTATTCGGGTGGATCAACGCCTTCAAGAAAGGATGCTTGAACGCCATCACTCATGTTCTTTCACACCAACTGCTCTTACCCCCAGTATATCGCCTCCCACTTTCCTAGCTCTTGAGGCTCCGGAACCAATGCAGTTACACAGGCGGCACACTTTATTCGAGTGCGGCTCATTCCGCAAGCCGGGAAATGTCCCGGCTTGCGAGCCGCACTCCCGAAGCGGGCCGCGCATCACCGATGCGCGGTCATGCATCATCGGGTGCCTGTGCCGCCTGTACGCGTGCCCAGGGCTCCCCGAGGGAGCCCTGGTGTCGCGTGGATGTACTGACGGCGGTGGGATATTCTGGGGGACCCGGCGGACCCGGTAAGGAGAGGGGGAAGCCCCGATCGGGGGGCCTCTCCTCCGAGGCTTCGGCGCGCGCCCGGCACCCTCCGGCGCGCGCCAGGTTACTGCTGCGGCCGAGAATGGGCAAATGCTCGAATAAACTCGGCCGCAGCAGTAGGAAGTCACCAGCTCTCCCCTTCAGAGAAACAACGTCAGAGAATTGGAGGATTATGCCTGTACTGCAGCCTGTCGGGTCACCTGGTGCTTCATTGCCCTACGAAGCTAGGAAACGCCAACACCCAATGAGGTACAAGGGGGTCTCATTGGGTACCATTTCCTCTTCCCCTTCTATTAAGAGAGGTCTGCCAACCAGGGTTATGCTGTCTATCTTACTTGAGGGTCCGATGTACGTTTCGCGCATAAGGGGCTGGCGCTTTCTCAAGGTGGGAGGTGATAGAGGGAGCTGCGCTGCCCTCTTTTATATCCACAGATCTGGCGATTCTTAAAGGCACCCCTACCACACACCAATGACATGGTATACAGCCCAGATGAATACATAATAAAGAGTACTAACAAATTAAATAAAGAGAACGGGAGATACTCGAATGGTGTCCTTAATAACTTGTCCCAAACATATATTAAATGTACTAAGTATTCCTACTCTAAAGACATCTTAATGAATTCAATTAGGACACATAGATTTGTAATTATTATTAACACGCAGGTAGGTTGGAACAGTATGCATTAAAAACAGACACTCAATGGGGCCCATATACACATAAACATAATTATTAAAAAAGTAATGATCTTAATACCAACCACACCATGGGCACACGTATAGATATTAATGTATCACGAATTAGATGATTTAGTGATGTAGGAATGATCTAACCTATATTGTCCACCCTTTCGGTCAAAACGGACATCTAGTTTTAAACTGTATACCAGGAACCCCCTAGGAATAAACAGTAAACATATGTCCATGAATGTGGTGTCGTCAACATATCATATAAATGAGGTGTATATGTAGCCCTCATTGAGACCCATAGGGCTCAATGTCTGCAGTGTATAGATCCAACTGCATTCAGTTTGCAGTATGATCTTGTTCCAATCTCCCTTGCATTGCCCCCAGGGATTGTGCTCAATGCCAATAAAAACCAATAGATCACTGTTGCCCTGATGTTCATTAATTACATGACGTGCCAATGGTGTATCCTTAGAATTTCTTATGGATCCAAGGTGTTCTAGAATTCTCGTTTTAAAATGTCTAAAGGTCTTACCCACATATAATTTACCACAGGAACAAACAATAGGGTAGACAACTCCCTCTGTGGTACAATTTATGTAATCTTTAATTTTGAAAACGTGTGTCTTTTTGGAATCCATAAACTCAGTTGTTTTAGGTACGTATCTGCAGGCTTTGCAGCGACCGCAAGCATATGAACCTTTAGGTTTCTGATCCAACCATGTATTGCAAGACTTGACCTGAAAGTGACTTCTCACCAGAATGTCCTTTAAATTCCGACTTCTCCTACTAGTGAGCTTAGGTGTTATTGACAAAGCCTCCTTCAGGTCATCATCCTCCAGATTGAACCCATTGGCCACTGAATGTGCCAATGAAACGTATAGGTTTGTAGTTGCTGTTGTAATCTCCCGGGGATTTATGAGCCAAATGTTGAGTTCTTGTTGTGCCTAGTGCCCTATTAAAGGCTTGTTTCAGATTCCCTTTTGAATTACCTCGTTCAAGGAAACTATCTGTCATGATTTTAGCTTGCTCCTTATACTCAGATATACTTGAGCAATTACGCCGTAGGCATAAATATTGGCCTGTTGGAATCGCCTTAATCACATGTTTGGGATGTTGGCTCTCTGCTCCAAGTAGACTGTTTGTCGCAGCTCTTTTTCTGAATATAGTAGTTTCCAGTTTCCCCATAGAGTCCTGAAAGACCGTTATATCCAGAAAGTCAATACTTGTAAGACTGGAGAATATAGTGAGTTTCAAATTATGCTGATTCGTGTTTAGTAAATCAAAAAATTCGTTCAAGAGATCCAAGGTGCCCGTCCACAACATTAAAATATCGTCGATGAACCTCACCCATAATTCAATGAACACAGTATGATTCCAGGGCATCACTGAAGACCACCGTTTCCTCCCACCAGCCTAGATATAAATTGGCATAAGTGGGGGCACAGGTTTAGCAATAAACAGAAAATCCAGTCACAATCCTGAACCTGTGTAGGGGGCTCTATATCACCCTGAAGGTGGGGGGTTAGCAGGTGAATACTTCTCCCCTCCTCATTTGGTTGGCCCCAATGTAAGGGTAAGTACTCACTGTTGTACCCAGCAGTCTTCCTTGGCAAGCAGCGTGTCCAGATCCAGAGATATCCAAAGCAATGTATGTGCAGCGCACAGAAAAACAGAGAGCATGTCTGGCAAAATGATTAATTTATTGATTGAGCATAAAAAACGGAGAGTGCAAGACTTCTACGCGTTTTGTGCAGGTAGTGCACTTTATTTTTCCCCGGCTTCTGCCATCACGTTACTAGCGTCACTACGTTTATCACCATAATAACGCAATGATGCACTCAATGACCAATCGAACGGCTGTTATATCCTCTCAAGCTGTGACTCACTGAAAGTAGGTTGGTCCCGTGAAGTATATGTCGTAACGGCATGTACAAATGTCGTTTAGAATGTACAACTGCCATAGACTAATATCGCTAACATCCATTTGATAGAATAATTAGCACAGTGCGATATTAAAGCATATAGTTCACAAACTCCTACCACTGACATATACATGCTCCAACAGCACAGCTCCCATTCCCATAGTGATGAAAAATGCTCTTCTTGTTAATCAATCGGGCAGCAGTTTCATCATGGCAAGGTAAACAAAGAGCAGAGAACGCAGAGAATCGTGCCCAGACAAATCAGGATAAGTTCATAATGCTGTTCTGGCGGAGATAGCGAATCCAATATTGCTGCGTACTGGATACTGCTGATACTACATAGTCCTCATAATTAAATTCCTATATTATGTCATGAATCCTTCATTTCTCATCGGGCAATGATAGATGGTATAACTTTAGAGCTGTACTCTATTAAAAATATAAATGAACAGAAAACAGAGGAGGGAAAGAAATGAGAGATGTTATAAAATATATACTAGAGAAAAACATTTAAGAAACATGGCAAAACTTAGATAGTAATTTAAGCTCTGGGGTACCATATTACCTAGTTGTACTATCCACCTGCATTCGCGCCCCAACAGGGCCCTTTCATGGTCACCACCACAGATATCAAGGGAGGCACTGTCAAAGGCAAATGCAGAGAGGACACTATGGTCTGACCCGTGTTGTTGAAGAAAATGATGGGCTACTGAAGTGATTTTTTAAAATACGTCTAAGTCACGTCGTGCATTCTTAATATTATGTGTATTTTCCAGAATCCTGAACCGCACTTACCTTGTGGTCATACTAATGTAGACAAGACCACAAGTGCAGGAGAGATAATAGACTACTCCTTTGCTCTTACAGTTCAGGAATGTCAGAATAGTGAAAGAACATGTCTCTAATGAATTAAAGAAACATGCTGTCTGTCACATGTACTTTATCTGCAAGCAGAGCAACTGCCCCATTTTCTGTATGAAATCCTTTCTTAGTAAAGGTAGAGAGAAAAGTGGCACCGACCTGAGGGACATAGTGACTATGTACCAATTTATCACACAAGCTGGGTGACCTGCGACTTGTCAGGCTAACATGGTCATCCAATGAAATTTTTAGATCTTTATCCATTATAAGGATATTCCAGTGTTTTTGTAAAATGCCCCTCAGGTCGGACCACTGTTGATGAATGTACTTACAAACCTGATTTTATTTGGCCCCCTATATTTGGGTTTAGGTTGTAGTTGAGTCTCCCTCTTGCAGCTGAGGCTATTTTTGTGCCCCCTTTCCATGCTTGTCTTACCATAACCTCTCCTAAAGAAGTGATCTATAATTTCCTTTGCTCTAATATCAAAAATATCCTGTGACGAACAATTGCGTTTGAGACTTAGAAACTCATTTGTGGGAATACCCCTCACATGATGATCAGGGTGGGAGATGGTAGCGTGGAGTATTGAATTAGTGACAGTATGTTTGCGGAAAATATCCATCATAAGGCAACCTGCCGAATCCACACTAATCTTCAAATTGAGGAACTCCACACAAGTGGAACTACAATTATAGGTAAGTTTAACATTGTATTCGTTGTGGTTGAGGACATTGATGAAACCCACGAACTCTGCATCTGAACCCTGCCAAATCACCAGGATATCATCAATGTACCTCAACCACAACAAACCCAGACTAGTAAAGTCACAGTTGCCCTCTGAAAAAAAAAATCTTCCTTTCCCACCATCCCAGGAGAGATTGGCAAAGGAGGGTGCGCAGGCCGCTCCCATTGCTGTGCCTCTTATCTGTAAAAAAAACGAGGTTTTAAACACAATAATTAATTATGGGTTAATATAAAGCGTAGCAATGCCATAATCAAATTAACTAAATCAACAGATATTTTTTGCGTTAATAAAAAGTATTTTGAAGCCCTGAGACAATGACAATGGGGAATGCTTGAATACAGGGATTCTACATCACAGGTTGCGAGGATGATATTCTCATTGACCATGATGCAGTCAAATCTGGATAGCATGTCCATTGTGTCTCTCAGGTATGGTGGTAAGGTATTAACAGAGAGGACCAGAAATGAATCTAATGAATTTACAATTTATGTATTGTAGGAAGTACGTAAAATGTGGGTGTAACCAGACATTTTGGCAAAAGACCTTTTGCCCAAATGTCTGGTTGTACCCATATTTTACTTCCTAAAATACATGCAAAACCCTCTGTAAAATTGTCCTATACTCCAACGTTAGTATGGACCGTCCCCTTCAACTCGGAAGACCCTCCGGAGGCAACGACCCTCTAAGGTGCTGCTATAGTAAAAGAACGAGCGCTCGGAGGTGAAGTAAACAGAGTCACACACAAATGCTCTTTGTCAATTTCTTCACTCTGTTTATTATTAGTCTCAATCGGATTTATATACCCAAGTGAGGGTGTGTACGTGCAAAGCTTATTTCCCTTATTTTGACATTACGTTATTTATCTGAAAAAGAGTCACAATACTTTGTCCTTGACCGAAGCCATATATTCTTATTTGGAAATGCTGAGAACGCACACATGTTGAGATTGCATACTTGGCTTCCTGCTTTTAATGAGGAACTCTTTATCTGCCTATGTTCTGGGAATTCAGCCAACATAATTTGGGTTAAAATTGCAGTAAACAACAAGATGGCTGTTATTAGTATAAAATGGTGATATCAGACAAAATGGAGTCCCCCCAATGCAATATACATTATCAATTCCCTCCTTTTGTCATAAAATGACAACCCTTATTATGCAGTGTTATCGTATTGAATATGGACTTTATCATATTCCACTAGCGGAATCGGGATATTTGGCATCACCGATCATGCATTATATGTCAAAATAGCAGGACCGGGAATGGGAGTAGTAATATTCAGTGACGCATACGTATGATTAAATGATTTAGAAGATGGCAGAATCCTTCTACATAATGATGAACACATTAATTTGCAACATGAAAGAATAACAACTAATACTGCAAACATGCAAACAATGAGTATTTATCCCATAATGATTTTCTTTCCCAACTCTCCAATCCATGCACCTAACCCAAAGGTCCAATCAAACTGATTAACTCTTTCTGTAATGCCTGCAACAATACCTCTAATACTGGAGATATGTTTTTGGACAGAGTTGGAGTGATCAGATAAATTGAAACAACACATTCCATCAAAATCCTGATAACCATGTTCATGTTTAAGCAGAAGATAATCAATTGCTGCACAGTTTTGCAACACGGCTTCACGTGTACCTTGCAAATCTAACATTAATTCTTCTAGAGCTTGAGAGGTGTGATTTAACCATTTTTCTACAGCACATGCTAGTTTCCGTACTTGTTTTGCTGAATATGCGGCTATATCAGGTACTCCAACAAATGATACTGCTAAACTTATGATTTCAGCTTCTGAGAATAAAAACACATTTGGATTGCAGTCTTCGGTAACCGAAAGGGTAGACCGTTTAATTTTAATTTGATGTAGACCAGGTTCTACATAGAATATCATCATTCGTAACCTGGTGCATGGTCCTCCAGAAATATTCCCAGGTATATAAGAGTATGTACAGTGGCGGCCGCCTTTATCCTAATGCGGCCGTAGCGGCGCAACTCTGATAACCGCGGGCAGATGCAGTATATATTTTTTTTCAGAATATGTTCTGGTATTTTAGCGCATGTAATCTTAGCAAATTCTTAGCGCTGTCTGCAATACTGCAACACCGTCTAAAAACTCATGTGGGCATTCGCGAGCTGTTGTCTTCAAAGTCTAATACTGTAGCAGTTCAACCTACGTCAGTACACAGTCTGCATGTGCGCACGTAGTAATTGTAAATTTGCATATTTATACATGCATGTATGTCTCATTTGAACATTGTTGAAACGCATAGGCGTGAACTTTAACAGTATCACATTTCGGTGTATATACAGTAGCGCTCTTCCCTCACTCGCCCCCGCACACACACAGGATAATGTACTGCACTGCAGCATTTCAACTTCTTATCTACAGTAAACCTCTCCCAGCCATTCCTTTGAACGGATGGCTTTCTGGTTTCAATCACATTCATGTCATCACATTCCTGCGTGTATAACGTTCAGTTTTGATTTACTGTATTCTTCTGTGTTGATTATTAATGCTCATTGGGGGGAAAAAAGTTCAAGAGTGACCAAAATTTTTTTTTTTAATTCTTATATTCTTGGCTTTGAGTCACCTCTCTGCGCCTGCGTGTAATCCTCTTTGGGAGCTGTAGTTGATTATTACTGCGCATGCGTGAATTGCTTGCAAAGTTCAAGAGTGACCAAAAAAAAAATTCTCGTAATTTTTTATTATTATTTTCTCAACATGAATGAACATGTTCCTGCCTCAACCATCTTGACATTACGATATTCAATCGGTGCTGTAGCTTTTGACTGCGACACTGTGTATTTGACTGCACGTGATTGATTTGTGTGATTTTTATGTATTTGGGGGTGTGGGGATCAAATTATTATGATGACCTGCCTGTTGAAAATATGTCATGCCTTTGAACTACAGTACAGCTAATCCTTCATGCAGCTGTACCCTGTACCCCCCACCCCCACGCACACACAGAAGGCTCGCAAGGATTTGAACCTCTTATCGACACCTCTACAAAACCATTCATTAATTTTCCTATTGTTGGCTTTGAGTCACCTCTCTGTAATCCTCTTTGGGAAGGGAGCTAGCTGATGATTACTGCGCATGACTCAGACATCTACCCCCCCCCCCAACCCTTTGAGGCTTTGTTTACGGTAACGCTTGTGATAATCCCTTCTCGAATTTGATATGTAAACCTGATTTGCACAGCACTGTGAAATTGAGAGTTAAAAAAAACATAATCTGATTCATGTTTTTGATGCAGTAAGTTGCCAATTTTTGTCATTCTTTATTTTTCTTTGGTGTAGGGGGGGGGTGTCAATAATTATGATTATCATGAATGTAAAGAAATATTTATTTTATTTTATCAGGAACAAAAAATACAAATATACAAATAATCATGAATAATACAAAAGGTAGTATTTATTCAGTTCTTCTGTCAGTTGAAAATTGAGGGCCGGTGGATAATCATGAATAATGCAGATTGATAATAATATTAATTAATAATATTTAATAATATATATAATAATATAAAATTTTCCGTCTTTATCTTCTTCCTCATTCTGTGTAGTTCAATGAGAGACGGGAGGTTTTGTGTCAATCATGACTGCACATTAGATACACTTAACTGTACATACAGTTCACACAATGTACACACGATACCCCTCTCCCCCTTCCATCCTTTTTTTTCTCTGAAAAGACAAGAAAAGAAAAAATGAGTGCAGTTAGGTGCATATTATGGCATTGTGTACTGTATAGCTACTCCATATTGGACTACAGTATGCAGTTAGTACTGTCAAACTAGCCTATACTGGAACTACTGTATACTGTAACTACTGTTAAATACTTTGTAACCAGATGGCTAGTGCCGCTCTCTCAGGAAAGAAAACATCTGTGCCATACTTACCTGTATCATACTGTACTTGGTGTGCCTGTACTTACCATACTACAGTACAGTACTATACCATACTACCTTCCTGATGCTTGCCAATTATGCTCGATCACAATGGGCAACACAGTCACAATATGGTCAATATATTTATTGCATCGTTCCACGGTGAGTACATCGTTCCAAAAACTCATTATGCCTTGCGTCAACTAATCCTTTTTGGAGGGCTTCATGACTTTTCGGATATGGTCCTTCAGCTGATGCCAGAACATTTCGATAGGATTGAAGTCTGGCGATCTGTCATTGGAGGGGGGGAAAAAGGACAATTAGTTAAAGAGATACACAGTAAAAACAGTGGGAAAAAATGAGACACGGTTACCGCACTTACTCCGCTGGCGTCTTCACCCAGTTGATACCGCGCTCAAGAATATGCGCTGTTGACGCGGTGTGCTTCAGATACAGTAGTTGTCCTGGTAGAAATGGTGACAATCTGGGAACTCACGTGTGATGTATTCCACAATCTCAGGCACAATTTGCTCTTGGAAAAAAACTTTATTCATGATTCCTATAACAAGAAAAGAAAAGTGCTCAAAAAAAATGCACAGTAGTACAGTACAGTGCATAAGGCAAAAGCGTGTGACAATGCATCCTGGTCCACGTCTAGAGATGGCACCCCGCACATGCATCTTCACTGGGTGTTTTGGATGCGGCTTCATAGATATGCAACCTTTTTTGTGGAATGCAAAGGTGGCAAATCTCTCCAGCGATACAGTAGACACGTCAGTGAAGATGCAATCCTGGAAAGTTTCTCCACTCTCGATCCATGCCTGGGCCTGGACCACTCTCTTGATCTTGTTAACGTTCCTTATCATAGGGTACGCTCTGTAATGACAAGGAATAATTTTATTGGTACAGTATAGTTTCTTAAACAACACTTTAACCTCCTGTACTGTCCAGTACTAACCTCACACGTCCATATTTCCATCCAATTCTGCGTCTCATCTTCTTTATGCTGGTCTCGGATACAGTGAGATTGTGATATTGCAGCAGAGTGTATTTGACCCTTAAGGCACTCTTCTCATCATTCTCTTCACTTATTTTGTTGACCAGAAGAGTTGTCTCCCTACAGTGTATAGAAAAACAACAATCCGGTAAGTTACAGTGCAGTAGGCCACAAGTACAGCACATCATTTACAGTAAACAATAATAGATAGTTATACTGTATTATATAGTTACATAAATATACAGAAATAACTATATAATATTAGATAGATCTATACTATATAGTTATATTAATTTGCAGCAATATAAACAATAATAGATAGATATACTGTATTATATAGTTATATAAATATACAGAAATAACAATAATATTAGATAGATCTATACTATGTAGTTATATTAATATGCAGCAATATAAACAATAATAGATAGATATACTGTATTATATAGTTATATAAATATACAGAAATAACAATAAAATTAGATAGATCTATACTATATATTTATATTAATATGCAGCAATATAAACAATAATAGATAGATATACTGTATTATATAGTTATTTAAATATACTTTAGTTACCGTTGGTGTCCTCGTGTGTTGTTTGGTCTTACCGTGTGCATGATAGCACATGGTGGTTGTTGGTACAACGAGGCCAGAAGCAGCTAACCAGCGTTGGATATCTGCAATTCGTTGTCCGCTTGTGTACATCTCTTTAATTCTCATGCTGAGATCTTTTGAAATCTTTTTAACAGGCATTGCTGCGAGTAGAAAGAAATACAAGCACAAGAATGTATATTCGATGTTTAGTCGATGTGTATTCAATGTGGAGTGAATTCACAAAATGGATGGTGTATTTATACATAAATGACTCACATTAGAGTACGCCCACTTTTAACACCTGTAACTTGTTGCCATGCATAAAAGGTTACACACTTTGCATAGCCCACCACTCGATGATCTGTATCTGAACTTTCCCTTGTCCAGATACTTCATTGTGCCATCTGCTTCCATGGATCAACCCCGATTCTACAGATGCAGGAACCCTCTCTCTTCTGCCGTGCCTGTCACGCAGAAAAAGCGAAAGGCGGGAGCCATTTCCAAGCCAACGCCAATGCGAAAGGCTAAGGCTAATAAAGACAACCTTCTGCTGACCCCAAAGGCTAAGGGTTTTAATACACATAAGCATTATTATGTCAAGAAGAAATTTGGTGATGTACACTCAAAGCAAAACAAATGGCAGCCAACCCATCGAAC
Organism: Ascaphus truei; assembly: GCF_040206685.1. NCBI lineage: Eukaryota > Metazoa > Chordata > Amphibia > Anura > Ascaphidae > Ascaphus > Ascaphus truei. The sequence continues at coordinate 224,035,494 of NC_134486.1, read as the reverse complement.
CCGCAGGCCACTTCCTCAATTACGCTTTGATGACTCTGCTGCTCCTCTTCCGGAAATCCACAGCCCATCTTCTCCACTACTCGTCCACGACGCTGACGCTGCTCTCCCGGAAACCCACAACCAATCTTCTCCACTACTCTTCGACGACGCTGCCGCTGGTCTCCCGGAAATCCACAGGTCACTTTCTCCATTATGCTTAGACGACTCTGCCGCTTCTCTCCCGGAAATCCACAGGTCACTTTCTCCATCCCTCTACAACGATGCTGCTGCGTCTCTCCCGGAAATCCACAGGTCACCTCCTCCATTCTTCTTCGACGACACTGCTGCTTCTCTCCGGGGATGAATGGGACCTTCGACTGCCTTCCATCACCAAGCGCACCCCCTCCACCAGAAGAATATGTGTACATGTATGCCGTTGATGAGGATGACATGACAACCCCGTAAAGACCACGCCAGGAGACAACACGGCGACCAAGACAGAAGGAAAGCTTCCTCCCAGACAACCTACCCTCGCCCGCCGCCACAAGCACACCCGCTCCCAGAAGAACACCCGCTCCCAGAATCCAACCCACATACGCTTGCATCGATACGGTGCCCGACATCATCCTGCGCGAGCTGCCCAATCCACTCAGGGAGAAGTATAGGGTGATGAGTGCTGGTTCAACCCAGAAGTATTCCATGTTAATTTTCAAGCACCACGTGTCCTACTTGGTGTACCGCGGGTGGGCCAACAATGTAAACTACAAAGGAAATCGCAAAAAAAGGGCGCTTCCTGAAAATTTAAGAAGGACTATTGTGGAGGAATTGCGTTGCTATTTTTCAATTACAGATCATGTAATGAAAATCGTGAGAGACGCCATTAATGGCATTTTGCGTCATACAAGGCATCGGCCCTGGAAGGACAATCTGGTGGGGATCGAATTTGCGTGACTGTTCAAATGTTGTTTATTTTTTGACTTGTTGCTTGTTTTATTTTGTATTAATAAAGAAATGTTTTTACTTACACAAGACCTGCACAACTCCAGTCCTCGAGGGCCGCAAACAGACCCGGTTTTAAGGATATCCTGAAAACCGGGCCTGTTAGCGGCCCTCGAGGACTGGAGTTGTGCAGGCCTGACTTGCTGTTCAGCACACCATCCTTGTTTTAAATTTTATTATTAAAGATTTTTTTTTACTAACACCATACTGTTGTGCTGTAAATGTTTTGACTTTCTGTACTTTAATAAAGGAGATGTTGCGTGTTTTAAATTTTATTAATAAAAGATTTTTTTTTACTTACACAAGACCTGCACAACTCCTGTCCTCGAGGGCAGCAAACAGGCCCGGTTTTCAGAATATCCTGAAAACCGGGCCTGTTTTTTGTCACTCGAGGACTGGAGTTGTGCAGTCCTGACTTACTGTACTGTACACCATCCTACTGTAAATGTTTTGCCTTTATGTACATAAATGGTTTTACTAGAATACACATACAGTAGAGGCAGCGATTATTCTAACAAAAACCAGTGGCAATTCCCCAAAAGACCCAGGTACACCCAGGTACATTCTGAATACATGCCTTAAACTTTCCTTAAACTAGCCCCAGCATTTCTGCATTGATTAATGGCCTATCAGATTAACAGCCGGGGTCCCTGGCAGTCCCATTCAAACTGAATTGGACTGCCAGGGATCCCTGCTGTGTTAATCCTATGGGTCGTTAGTCAATGCAGAAATGATTTAACGTGCCTCAAACTAGCCCAGAACATACCCAGCACATACCCTGAATGTAACCCGGCTAGTTTAAAGCAAATGTTAGAATAATCGTTGTCTCTACTGTATGTACTGGAATACATGTAGAATAAATAAGTACTTTTTATTTTTGGGGTTTATTATACAGTATATATAAAAAAGTATTGCATACGGTCTGAATACAACAGCATACTGTTTCAGGTTTTCTATGAAGCTCGCAGTTACAGTATTCTATCCTAATCAATAACAACGGCCACTAAACTGTTGACTCCGGCACGTGTTTTTTTTTTTACACAAAGCGATATTATCCATCGAAATCCCTCCATTTGCCGTTTTCCGCATGAGATGACAAAGTTGTCTTTTCTGAGGAAAAACAAAAGTCAGTCCCACCAATAATTTTCTCTGGTGGCGTCTCCTGTTCACGTGCGCATGCGCCTACTGTCGATGTGATGACACGCATATGCGTTTCAAGAAGGTTCCAATGCGCATGCGCCTAGCTTTCCACCAATTGTTCAGTATCTACTGTAGAAGCTGCTCAGCCAATGATATTGCTTACAGGAGAATCGCTTGACTGTGCATTGATATTTCAAAAACAGAATAAAATACGGCAACATTACTCACCATAGACTTTGCCAATCAGCTGGCGCTGAGCCACTACCAGTCCTGTATTCTTGATTATACACGTAGTTGACAGGTGACAGCGGGACTACTACACCTGTAGTCAGCTGATGAGGCTGGAAATCGCTTTGGTACATGCAAGCTTGCTGGAATCTGTACGCGAAATCCGGCTCAGGCTGCAGGTATCCGGGCGGGGACAGACAGCAAGGGTTGCCGGTCACCAGGTTTTCACTGACGGTCGGACCGTTATTGGAAGCCGGTGCTGGCTCTGGCACATTGCTTGCCTGCGACTGACGTTTCTTAGTTGGTTTAACATGACCTTTTGCCTTTTGAAGTCTCCATGATCAAAGATACGGGAAAAATCTGGTGCTACACACCAATACCCTCCTTTAACACCATGTGAAGGATCAATACGAAAAAAACACGGATCGATACATAACTTTTTCCTTATTGCACGCTTCCACACATGAGCATCTGTTAAAAATTTGTAAAAGTCATAGTTTTCGATAAAATACTGATAAGTTTGACCAACTGTTGCCATCTTATCATCTGTTGCATTAATCGCGGTCCATATTAAATAAGCGTACGTTATGTCAGGTTTTTGGAACACGAACCGCAGTGGTGCACTCATGTCGGAACTCTCAGGACAATAGAACACCAGACACTGTGCATTTAGTTTTTAATATGAAAAGCCTAAATTGATACATTATTGTAACTTCTTCAGTACCAAGGTCAATTTATAATAGACCACTGTGGTATTTTTTTAAACACCTGCAAGTCGACACATTACTGAAGCGCATGCGCATTACAATTCATGAATATCTGCCACCTGGCGGATACGCGAAGAATTGCAACCAATTAAATCCGAACCATTATCAATAAACACATCAATAAACACATCAATAAACACATCAACCACGGGTGACGCCAGCATGAATGCAACATGAATGCGGCATGAACGCGGTGAAGTGCGTGGCATTTGGAAAAAATCCCCGAAAAAAATCGGAGATGTCGGATAATAAAAGGGGCCGCGGCTGTAAACACAAATAATGCAGGGAGTAATGCAGAACAAATGTTTCTGAATCCAACAACAATAAAGTCGTGATTGGGGAAAACACAGTAGGGAAAAAAGGGGGGAAAAACACAAAAAGAAAAGGGGGGTCAACACAACAGGGGTAGGATAATAAGGGGGGCAACGTAACGTTTTGGGGGGATGCCCCTTTATCAAGCCCGTACCATCAGGTCTAAGAAGACCATAAGGTACTTCCCTTTTACCCTAGTACCCCAATATCCAGAGCAGACCTCAAAGACCCAAACAAAATGTCAATGAAAAGCTCAAATAGTAAGCAAAGTGAGTCCTGAATACACCAAAATAAATCAGCAATAGCAAAGCTCAAACCAACTGGTAACACGACCACACGATAAGTCTTTGCCTCCAAAGGTGTACTGCTGAAGGTGATGCAGGGTACTTCTGGATACTTAAGGGTCCTCTGATGATGACATCATCGATGTGGGACTGCATCAGGTGCATGAATCAGTCTGCTCCTTAGTTGCAGACCTTCACTTCAGTCTGCCAGGGGATGTGCGTAATGTCGCTCAGTCCCACCTCCGGGGGTGCCAGAGAGTAAATGCAGGTAAACACAACTGTATCCACCAGAGTCTATTTCTGCTTGTGTAAGGGACTATACAGTATGCATCTGGTCTTCTTTCCATCCCTCTGGAAGATGTAGTAACCAGAGCAGTGAGGCAAAGGCAGGTGTAGTAAGCCTCTGGAGTCAATGAGAGTCTCCTCAATAGAAAAAACACACATGTTAGTGAATTAAAACCTTGAATACACAATCTACAATATTTACAAAAAACCTAGGGGTAACAGATCCTAATTAGAGCAAACCGTACGTTACTGTGTTATCAGTGACCCCTGAGAGAACACAAGTGGGACTGAGATAGAGGTGAGTGGAGACATAGTCGAAGATCCAAAGGAGGGATCGCCACACAAAGTCTGCCATACATGACCCTCTAAGCGCCTGACCCACCATTCAAGGTATACGGCAACCCATGCGTCAATCGATCAGAAGTGGTGGGGTCTGGCAACATCCAGTCTGTTCCCACAGAATAGTAACACAGTAATCATCCTTGCTGACTCTCTAAAAGTAACAGCTGTGGTCTATCTAGTTCTTTATTCATCCCTTTAGGGACCAGAGTATCCAGATGCCTAATCTACAGCATCTCTTTCTGTAGCAGTCTTTTCTGTACATTGCTGCCCCGTCGTTTTCTCCTCAGGCCATCTATGATCGGAAATCTAAGCTGACTAGCATTATGCCCAGACTGTGTGAAGTGGTGGGCCATATCGTGAGTATGCCATCAATAGTGAATAATAGATTAGATCAGATGGATAATACATTTCAGTTGAGAGGATACCCGATAGACCTATTGAGTTCTCAACGCACCAAGGCTGAGAGTCAACCAAGGGAGAATTTACTTCAAGGGGCCTCTCAGAGTATATGTATGTCTAAACCGTTTTCGGTACCATTTGTGTCCACTTTCAATACACACAGTGAGCATATCAAAACATTATTTTAAAACATTGGTCATTACTCCAAAGTGATCATTCTCTAGACCCTATATTTTCCCACAAACCCCTTTTTTCGTATAAGAGGGGGAGAAATATACGTGACCAACTGGTGAAAGCAGACTTTGGTGAAACGGGGTCTAGACAAACTTTTCTGGGGACACCCAAATTCGGGAGCTACCGGTGTTTTGGCTGCAGCCAATGCAATAGTATGCAAGAGGGTCCTACCTTTAAACACCAACTCTCAGGTCAACAGTATCAGATCAGAGATTTCTTTACATGCCTATCCAAATACATGGTATATCTCATTAAGTGCCCGTGTGGATTGGGATATGTGGGGGAGACAACCCAATGCGTAAAGGATCGGATTAGACAACACAAAGCTGCCATCCGAAGGTGTGACCCAGAAGCCCCGGTAGCCCACCACTTCACACATTAGATAGATGTAATTTTTGGGCTTCTATGCTGTACTTTAGGTCATGGTGAGGCTTGCTTTCTATATTGTAATTGTTGGTGACCTATTTTGTATGATGCTAACTTGTTCTCTTTAACGGTTGCTATAGTTAATTGTCTAATTGGTATGGATGCTATTTTAATTGTTTGGGGATGTAATTAATGTATGCTAATTGATTGATGGTGACTTTATTGGATTACACTGTATACTTCTTTTGATATAATGCTATTTTAGTTGGAATATTGTATTGTTAACATTGATTTGCAGCATCTACATGTAGCTTACATTTTATGCAGCATGTATACAATGTAAATGCAATGTTTTAAGTGGCATTTGAGGCTTTGGATTGGCATTTGATGCTTTAGATCAGGGGTGGGGAACCTTTTTTCTGCCAAGGGCCATTTTGATATTTATAAAATCATTCGAGGGCCATCCAAAATTATGAACTTAAAAATTAGCCTGCTATATTTGGTCAAACATTTAATGAACGCACCCCTAATGTGATGGCTGGAACTGCTTCTCTTTGGGTGACTGACTGACTCTTGGGTGGTGGGTGACTATGACTGACTGCGGGTTGGTGTTTGTGCGCACGCACATGCACACGCGCGCACACACACGTGCGCACACACACGCACGCATGTGCACACACACAGAAATCGGGCAGGGGTGAGGGAAATCAGACTCTCAGACCCACTCTCTCTCTCAGACTCTCAGACCCACTCTCTCTCTCAGACTCTCAGACCCACTCTCTCTCTCTCACTCTCAGACCCACTCTCTCTCTCACTCTCAGACCCACTCTCTCTCTCTCTCTCAGACCCACTCTCTCTCTCAGACCCACTCTCTCTCTCAGACCCACTCTCTCTCTCAGACTCTCAGACCAACTCTCTCTCAGACTCTCAGGCCCACTCTCTCTCTCAGACTCACTCTCTCTCTCAGACTCATTCTCTCTCAGACTCACTCTCTCTCTCAGACTCACTCTCTCTCTCAGATTCACTCTCTCTCTCAGATTCACTCTCTCTCTCAGACCCACTCTCTCTCAGACCCACTCTCTTTCTCAGACTCTCTCTCTCAGACTCTCTCTCTCTCAGACTCTCTCTCAGACTCTCTCTCAGACTCTCTCTCAGACTCTCCCTCTCTCAGACTCTCTCTCTCTCTCAGATTCACTCTCTCTCAGACTAACTCTCTCTCTCAGACTCACCCCTCTTTCAGATTTACTCTCTCTCTCAGACTCTCAGACTCACTCTCTCTCTCAGACTCTCAGACTCACTCTCTCTCAGACTTTCAGACCCACTCTCTCTCTCACTCTCAGACCCACTCTCACTCTCAGACTCTCTCTCTCTCTCAGACTCTCTCTCAGACTCACTCTCTCTCAGACTCTCAGACCCACTCTCTCTCTCAGACTCTCAGACCCACTCTCTCTCTCTCTCAGACACACTCTCTCTTTCTCAGACTCTCAGACACACACTCTCTCTCAGAAACACACTCTCTCTCTCAGACTCTCAGACACTCTCTCTCTCTCTCTCTCAGACTCACTCTCTCTCTCACTCTCAGACCCACTCTCACTCTCAGACCCTCTCTCTCTCTCAGACCCACTCTCAGACTCTCTCTCTCTCTCAGACTCTCAGACCAACTCTCTCTCTCTCTCAGACTCCCAGACTCACAGACTCTCTCAGACTCTCAGACCCACTCTCTCTCTCTCACACTCCCAGACTCACTCTCTCTCAGACTCTCACTCTCTCTCTCAGACTCTCACTCTCTCTCTCAGACTCACTCTCTCTCTCTAAGTCTCTCTCTCTCTCAGACTCTCACTCTCTCTCTCTCTCTCTCTCTCTCTCAGACTCTCTCTCTCTCAGACTCTCTCTCTCTCTCTCTCTCTCTCTCTCAGACTCTCACTCTCTTAGACTCAATCTCTCTCTCTCAGACTCACTCTCTCAGACCCACTCTCTCTCTCTCTCAGACTTACTCTCTCTCTCAGACTCACTCTCTCTCTCAGACCCCCTCTCTCTCAGACTCTCAGACCCACTCTCTCTCTCTCAGACTCCCAGACTCTCTCTCTCTCTCTCTCTCTCTCTCTCAGACTCTCACTCTCTCTCTCTCAGACTCAATCTCTCTCTCTCAGACTCACTCTCTCAGACCCACTCTCTCTCTCTCAGACTTACTCTCTCTCTCAGACCCCCTCTCTCTCTCTCTCAGACTCTCAGACCCACTCTCTCTCTCAGACTCCCAGACTCACTCTCTCTCTCTCAGACTCACTCTCTCTCTCAGACTCCCAGACTCACTCACTCTCCCTCAGACACTCTCTCTCTCAGACACACTCTCTCTCTCAGACACACACTCACTCTCTCAGACACACACTCACTCTCTCAGACACACACTCGCTCTCTCAGACACACACTCACTCTATCAGACACCCACTAACTCTCTCAGACACACTCTCTCTCAGACTCACTCTCTCTCTCTCTCAGACTCACTCTCTCTCTCAGACTCACTCTCTCTCTCTCAGACTCTCAGACTCACTCTCTCTCTCAGACTCTCAGACACACACTCTCTCTCAGACACACACTCTCTCTCAGACTCTCAGACACACTCTCTCTCTCTCCCTCTCTCTCTCTCTCTCTCAGACTCACTCTCTCTCTCACTCTCAGACCCACTCTCACTCTCAGACCCTCTCTCTTTCTCAGACCCACTCTCACTCTCAGACTCTCTCTCTCTCTCTCTCTCTCTCTCTCTCTCTCTCTCTCTCTCTCTCTCAGACTCTCTCTCAGACTCTCAGACTCACTCTCTCTCTCAGACTCACTCCCAGACTCACTCTCTCTCAGACTCTCACTCTCTCTCAGACTCTCACTCTTTCTCTCAGACTCTCACTCTCTCTCTCAGACTCTCACTCTCTCTCTCAGACTCTCACTCTCTCTCTCAGACTCTCACTCTCTCTCTCTCAGACTCTCACTCTCTCTCTCTCTCTCTCTCTCTCTCTCTCTCTCTCTCTCTCTCTCTCTCTCTCTCAGACTCTCACTCTCTCTCTCTCAGACTCTCTCTCTCTCTCTCTCAGACTCTCACTCTCTCTCTCTCAGACTCTCACTCTCTCTCTCTCAGACTCATTCTCTCTTTCTCAGACTCACTCTCTCTCTCTCTCAGACTCACTTTCTAAGACCCACTCTCTCTCTCAGACTTACTCTCTCTCTCAGACTCACTATCTCTCTCAGACACACACTCATTTTCTCAGACACACACTAACTCTCTCAGACACACTCTCTCTCTCAGACTCACTCTCTCTCTCAGACTCACTCTCTCTCTCAGACTCACTCTCTCTCTCAGACTCTCAGACTCACTCTCTCTCTCAGACTCTCAGACTCACTCTCTCTCAGACCCACTCTCACTCTCAGACTCTCTCTCTCAGACTCTCTCTCAGACCTCAGACTCACTCTCTCTCCCAGACTCTCAGACCCACTCTCTCTCTCAGACTCTCAGACCCACTCTCTCTCTCAGACACACTCTCTCTCTCAGAATCTCAGACACACACTCTCTCTCTCAGACACACACTCTCTCTCTCTCTCTCAGACTCTCAGACACACTCTCTCTCTCACTCTCTCTCTCTCTCTATCTCTCAGACTCACTCTCTCTCTTACTCTCAGACCCACTCTCACTCTCAGACTCTCTATCTCTCTCAGACCCACTCTCACTCTCAGACTCTCTCTCTCAGACTCTCTCTCAGACTCTCAGACTCACTCTCTCTCTCTCTCAGACTCTCAGACCCACTCTCTCTCTCTCTCAGACTCCCAGACTCACAGACTCTCTCAGACTCTCATTCTCTCTCTCAGACTCTCACTCTCTCTCTCAGACTCTCACTCTCTCTCTCTCAGACTCTCACTCTCTCTCTATCAGACTCTCACTCTCTCTCTCAGACTCTCACTCTCTCTCTCTCTCTCTCTCTCTCTCTCTCTCTCTCTCAGACTCTCACTCTCTCTCTCATACTCTCACTCTCTCTCTCTCAGACTCACTCTCTCTCTCAGACTCACAATCTCTCTCAGACCCACTCTCTCTCAGACTCTCAGACCCACTCTCTCTCTCTCTCAGACTCCCAGACTCACTCACTCTCCCTCAGACACTCTCTCTCTCAGACACACCCTCTCTCTCAGACACACTCTCACTCTCTCAGACACACACTCACTCTCTCAGACACACACACACACACACACACACACACACACACACACACACACACACACACACACACACACACACACACACACACACACACACACACACACACACACACACACACAGACAGTGACACACACACACACACACACACACACACACACACACACACACATAGACAGTGACACACACACACACACACACACACACAGACACACACACACACACACACACACACACACACACACACACACACACACACACACACACACACACACACACACACACACACACACACACACACAACACACACACACAGAGACAGTGACACACACACACAGAGATAGTGACACACACACACAAACAGAGAGACAGTGACACACGCACACACAGACAGTGACACACACACACAGAGACAGTGACACACACACACACACACACACACACACACACACAGTGACACACACACACACACACACACACACACACAGTGACACACACACACACACACACACACACACACACACACACACACACACACACACACACACACACACACACACACACACACACACACACACACACACACACACACACAGTGACAGTCACACACAGTGATAGTGCCAGACACACACAGTGACAGTGCCAGACACACACACAGCAACATTGACAAACACACAGAGACAGTGACACACACACAGAGACAGTGACACACACACACACACACACACACATACACACAGACAGTGACACACACACACACACACACACACACACACACACACACACACACACACACACACACACACACACACACACACACACACACACACACACACACACACACACAGTGCCAGACACACACTCAGTGACATTGCCAGACACACACACAGTGACTTTGCCAGACAGACTCACTCTCTCAGACCCACTCTCTCTCTCTCAGACTTACTCTCTCTCTCAGACCCCCTCTCTCTCTCTCTCAGACTCTCAGACCCACTCTCTCTCTCTCAGACTCCCAGACTCACTCTCTCTCTCTCAGACTCCCAGACTCACTCACTCTCCCTCAGACACTCTCTCTCTCAGACACACTCTCTCTCTCAGACACACACTCACTCTCTCAGACACACTCTCACTCTCTCAGACACACACTCGCTCTCTCAGACACACACTCACTCTATCAGACACCCACTAACTCTCTCAGACACACTCTCTCTCAGACTCACTCTCTCTCTCTCTCAGACTCACTATCTCTCTCAGACTCACTCTCTCTCTCTCAGACTCT